>NC_056740.1:293111395-293301395 GCF_019279795.1 Protopterus annectens
GGTGGACGTTCAGGAATGGGGCGGGTTGTATTCTGTGGAGGGGATGATGGGTATTCAATTATGCATCTAGGTGTGTTGCATTTGGATGGCCCAGTTCCATCCAGACCATTCTGTGGGTATGTGCCGGTGACGTTTCTGTACATGTGTATCTCACATTTTAATATTCATATGTTTGTGTGATTGTGTTCTACAGTATGGCCTGTCAGGTTGTATTGCCGATGTGTATGCTTGTTCTTTGTGTTTCTTTCTGATTCACCCACTGCTCCCTCATAAACCTCCAGTTCACCTATTGTGCATCCAACACAGTCTCGCCTTTGTGGATTATACCATTACCCATACCCCCACACACATATTCCTGACACTCCATCCATCCCTTCTTTGGTTGATGGCCCATGGCACAGTCAAGGGAACACATTGCATACACTACATATGTCAGGTACCTGTATGATTGTGAGGACTACCCTGGCATTTTTCACCTTCCACATGCTGTACATCATGCACATAGGTACACGCAAATACTTAACTTTCATGACATGGTAGGTACACCCGGGTAATACCCGTTCAACTTTGACACATCCTGACAAAAATGGCTTGGACCACATATGGGTGGATTTTGGCCGAATGCTCTGACCATTGGTAGGGTTGCCACCTTTTCATATGGCCAGGATGGGATATATTCCGGACACAAATCAGATTTTACAGGACAACACATACCCACGGTCAGTACTATGGATAATACTTTTGTTTTATGCCTACATGTTAGCTTATTGTTGTAGCAGTTTATATGCTCCTTCTGTTTCGTTTACTTGCTTATTCTATTTCTTGTAACATGTGGTATGTTACATACGGAAATAACTATTGTATGTGACTATTACATGTGATGTGGGACATAATTATGTCATACGGTCGCAGGATATTTTACATTTATAATGGTTTTGGTATGGACACAACTGCCCAGCTGTGTACTATCCCTCACAATGTGGGACAGGTGGTAACCCTGACCATTGGGCTAGATGTAGCTATTGGCGGCGCACTAACATGATGCGTTTCACTTCCATTTGGTATAGCTATCTACACTGCGTTAGAATACGGGCACATGGTTTTAAATGTCATTTGTTCGAGGGATGCAGACTCGATATTCGCTAACACGCATTTGTGTTTGTTTCTTAATTTTGTGTTTGCAAGAACTGTCTTGCATGCTTTGCATACATTTCAGTATCCACAGACACTGACAGGTGTGATTACTATTGCAGGCAGATTGTTATATTCAAGCATTTTAGGTTGCACGTTAACAGCCGATATTTCCACGCCTCCGTGCAGCACTTTGACACGCCTCATGCACTCTCGCTCGTTTCATATGCATGTGCAAGTGGCGGCAGTGCTCCTTCATTAATATGCATATGGCACTACTGCGCCATCTATACGCCGCATGGTCGGCGCAAGCCTAACGCCAGCCTTGCACCGAGCTTCATGCATCCCGGGGTTTATCTTTTCTTCTGGTGTATGTGCTGCACATGGGTGATCTCACCAGAAGTGATACAGATTTGCCCCTTTTTCCCTCATGACTGTGTGAACTCTAGAGTCCCTTACAGAAGTCCTTAACTGCCCATATTCTTCATGCCTGGACTGTTTCTCAGCTCCTTATACTTATGGTTTTGAGACTATAAACTTGGCCATTTGCAGTTGTGTCAAACTCCACTACTTGATCACAAACACAGACAGTACATTACCTTCACATTGCAACAGTTCTTTGGAGCCTTTACTGTCTACATGCTGAGCCATGTATAATCTCTAAAATTCTGTCTCTTAGTTATTTAAACCAGGAACCAGAAGAATAAACAATCCAAAAAACAAATGAGAAGAGCCGCACGAGAGATACTGGAACTGCAAAAATAAAAAAATCAGCAATTTAAATTCCAATCCTTTATTAACACAAAACGCTTTTCATCCCACTAAATAGTGGAACTTCTTCAGGTAAAGACATAACAAAATCAAGAACATACATAACAAAACCTACTCAGTCAGCTTCTTACAACCACCTATCATGAAACCAAATCAATTATCAACACAATTCAATTAAGTAAGTAAAATACTGATTAAACAGGCTAAATGTCAATGCACAGTTCATTGGTGTTTAAAAATCTATCATAAATCCAAGCTTTCTATATCCGTCACCGAAGTGACTGCAACCTATCTGATATATATATATATATATATATATATATATATATATATATATATATATATATATATATATATATGTGTGTGTATATATATATATATATGTGTGTGTGTATATATATATATATATATATATATATAAACAAACAAACCTTCAGATAAGAAAAATAATAAAAAAATAAAAAAAGGATATATATACCTTTGACTTGCCTTAGAGTACTACTTGTCAGTAAAATGAGTTTTAGGTGAAATTAACTTTAGATGATTTGTCTCATTGAAATGGGGTTTCAGTGAAATGGTCTTTCAGTGAAGTGATACGAATCCCCTGAAACATGCCACATAAAAAAAACTAATAAATGTTCACTTTCCCAGGCAAAGACAAACACTTATTTATACACACAAATGAGCATGCATATGAGTGGGAAGAATAAAAGTCAAATGACTCCCCTGTAGGAGACACCACATTTTCCATACTCCAATTTTGTGTACCAACCCGAGGAGATATAGTATCATGGCTCAAAGAATTTTTAGTCAAGACTCATTTAATTTTGCTGAAGAGATCCACAGCTTTTAGAAAAAAGCTTCACATGGAGGCAAAACCCATCATACTCCCAGTGGAAAGAACTATCCTTCTGTCCTTACCTCCAACTAAAATAAGTACCTTTGAGATAGTCAAATCAAAGATGTAGTTACAGATCTTTCTCCTAGAAGTCCATTCACTCTGCTGGGCACAATAAGATTTGTTTTGACTCTGAAGTGCTCAAATGAGCAAACAAATACCACTCTGAGTTCATAGTACATCAGGCCAAACTGTCTGATATAACACAGGAGAATAACAAATTTACAGACTTCGTCCCTTTCTGAATAAAAAGTGTTTTGACCAAATAAGTAAATAAAGTAAAGTAACACTTCCTCCCTTGCCCATAACACTGGATATTACTGAAATGTATGACCTGCTGTATTTGGCAAACCGGCAATACTATTCATACATTCATGTATACAAACCAGTACTATTCAAATTAAGGAAAACTGGTAGAAGTGGAGTCTACCTATAAATAAATCATTTACCTCCCAGTAGATCAACAGATGCCTCAGATTAATGCATTTCATTAAAACAGGCCCATCTTGGCAGGGTAAACACTTTAATGATTGCATAAAGCATACTAGACCCCTGAAAGGTTACATAACATAGATTTTATTAAATAATTGTTTGAATTGCACAGAACTAAGGAGTATAATACAGAGAATTTCATAAAACTTTGGATTGTGGAACATGCTGAAAATCTTTGGAAGAAATTGATGAACTGGTTGTACATGGTTTCACCTCATAATCTTTATAACTCCCAGGAACTGCATTGGTTGAGCATAACTGTAATCCACAATAAAGCTAGATCTTTAGTACTAAATGAATATTTAATATTTCTCTCTCTCTCTCTATCTCTCTGTAAAAAGTATAAGAAAATGATCTAATATTTAACAAAACAACACCTGCATTTATTGTCTGTTATCCTGATCTAAATGAATTTTCTTACTAGGAAATATAATAATATAAATGGTGGACATTACCAATAGAATGCATGCTTAGACTGGCATTCAAAAGACATGTGAATGGGCGTGCCTTACTTGAAGGTTGGGCATCTGGCTGGCACCTCAGAACCATAAAAATTGACTGCCAATCATTAGCAGACTGGAGTTCCGCTGTGGCGACCCCTAACCGGGAAAAACCGAAAGAAAACAAACAAAACATTGTTGACTGGGTTTGTCCCATATGACAGGCCTATTTTCAGGAGAGACCCAAGATGGTATTTATACTACTAAGGGACATTTGGTTAAGACATCGGGGAACTTCCCTATTCTTTTCCACAGGGAGATGTGTTTGTGTGTGGCACGTTTTACTTCCTGTTTCTGGTCTGGGCACAAAGGCAGCTCAGAGAAGAAGGAAGCTACCCTAAGCAAAAATGGAAGTCATAGAGTTAAATGCTAAGGTAAATCATGATTTTGGTGTGGTTAATTGAACAGCAGATATCTTTAACTTATTGAAGAAAGAGTCAGAAGCTAAGGATAGTTCAAGAGAGGAGTATGGTGTGTCAGAGATAGCGGAAAAGGCAGTTGAGCCTTTTCAAAGCAGTATGAAGGCAGTAGATGCAGTGGAGATTGATTCAGAAGAGGTGTTCCAGCAGAAGCTTATTGAACCTGAGGAAGCAAAACAGGATTATATTGTTACAACCCTCCAGTTGGGAGAGTTGGGGGATGATACATTGTTGGAGATGGTAGAGGAAAGTGAACCAGAAAATGGAAAGGATTTGTCTTGGGGAGAAATGATGGAGAGAATACAGAAGGAAGAAGGGCAGCAGAGTGAGGAGATGCAGATAGAGAAGAAATCGTACGCTGAGATGGTGAGAAGGAATATGTGGTAAGCAAGTAGAACAAATTAATGTTAGAAGAAAAAGACCATTTAAGGTTCAAGTTGAAAAGAAGGAACATGCTCCAATGGACAGATGCAAGGTATGGGACAAAGTTATTAAGATACTTGAGATTAAAACAAATGAGGTAAAAGTGTTTATGAATATTAATAAAGAAACTTTTTGTGACATTATTTTTGCAACTGGGCAGATAGTGGAAAAGTTTATAGAGAAATATGAAAAAAGAAAAACTGTTCACCGTGGAACCTACATGTATTTAAGATCTCTTTTATGGAATTTAAGAAAAAAGTTAATATTGAATTCCGAACTGAGGTTGAAAAACAGACTTTAAAAAAACACTTATTAAATATATGTAATGATGTGCTGAATTTATCAAAAGCATATGATAACAGAGATTTATGAACTGGGGCATGGGATTGCAATGTGACATTGAAACTGGAAAATGATTGTATTGTACATATTTGAGGTGTCATAAATATTGAAGGAGATAGAGGTTTGGTGAGATACTGCGGCCAATCAAAAACATGCTTTTTTGTGTGGAAAAATGGATAATTTCATTAACAAATATGAAAAAAGAAAATGTTTTTTATGGGGGGGTTTAGGACATGATGCAAAAGATTATGAACCTAAATGTAATAAATGTAAAAAAGTGGGACTTTTAGGGGGGTGTAAAGAAAAAGAAAATGAATTAATATCAGATATAACAGAGAATGTAATAGAACAAGGTAATAAAGACAAAGCTATAGAAAAGGATGTAGATGGGAAAAAATAGAAAAAAGATAATAGCAATACCAATATGAAATGAGTTACTCAAAAAAATGAAAGATAATTTAAATACAGTAAATGTTGAAGAAGAAGAGTCAAGTTTAAATAAGAATGATGATGCTAAATGGAGTATAGTTAAACCAAAAAAGAAATTCAATTGGAAAAAAGAGTGAGAGAAAGTAAAAGTACAGAAGACTTAAAAAAAAGAAAAAAGAAGGGAAAGGATGAATACATACTATTATTTAAAGTAGAGTTACATGCAAAGTTTTTTCAATAAATGCGGATAGTTTTAAAAACTTGAAGCGAAGGACAGAATTTTGGAGTGATGTGAAAAGTTAGATAGTGATGTTATAATACTAAAAGATATTAGATTTTTGTAAAAAACAGAAAGATATCAAACAGACGTGTGGTAGGGAAAAACATAATATGGAATTTTGGAAGGGTCTATATCACGATGTCGAATGATAAAAACAGCAAACGCACTTTTATCGAGCACTAAAAACTGAAAGCAGGAAATGTCGAACAAATGAAACAGTGTTTTTTTCCCCCAAGGGAAAAAATCGCTGCTCCGCAAAAAAAAAATAAAAAAATAAAAATAAATAAAGTGGGGGACTGTGCCCCCCCATCCCCCCACTTAAATATACCGACGCCAAGATCACACTACAGTGGAGGAAATGGCAAACTCCCAAAAATGGCCCAGGGATTTTTTTCCCTCAGAAAATATCACTGTTCGGTGTGTTCGGCATTCAGTGCTTTCGACTTTTAGTGTTCGATAAAAGAGCGTTCAGTCTTTTTATCATTCAACTTAGTAATATAGACCCATTTTGGGAAAGAGACGTATTCAGGAATACTTATATTATATAAAGATAAAATTAAAGTGTTAGATGTTACATTTGTTATAACAGGTAGTATTACTGTTATTGATGTAAGATGGAAAGAACATGTTATGAGAATTATTGCATTATATGCTTATGTTTTAGAAAGAAGAGGGAAGAGATGTTTAGAAAGTTATTACAATATCTAGCAGTTAATATGGAGATAATTGTAGTAGGGTACTTTAATTGTAATTTAAGACAACCAAACAAAAAGGCTTATGGTGTTACAGTAGTAAAGGACATTATAAAATATGGACAGTTAAACATGTGGAATTTAGAGACTTGGATGTATAGAATAATGGAGAAAAGAACAGAAATAGATTATTTTTTATTATCATAAAGTTTAGCAGCAATTGCACTAGAAGTAATGCTGACAGGGTTTTCAGATCATAAGGCAATATGGATTATGGTAAAAGGAAATGATGATTTTATAAAAATATGGAAAGGCATAAAAAGAATAAATAATGCAAAATGGGATGCTAAAGGGAGAAAAGAGGTCATGAGATTATGGCAAATCAAGTAGAAATGAAAGACTTTTGCAAACACTGTTCAGAATGGTGGTTACATTTTAAACTGAAATATCAAAAAATGTTATATGACATGGGAAAAAGAGAAAATATATAGAGAAAATAGGAATTATAAGAATTGAAATAATGATATGACTGAGTACATAGAGAAGAATGATGAGAGTTTCTTTAGTAAGGAACAGAAAATATATGAAATGAATAAGAAAAAATAGAGCATTTATTGTATAAACTAGGATATTTTTTGAAAGGAACAAAGAAGAAATTGCACCATATTTAAATAAAATAATGAAGGAAATGAAAGATTCATCAGGTAGGATACATAGCACACAAGAGGCAATTATGAATATAATAAAGGAATATATTAGGACCAGTATTTAAATAATAGAAAAATAAGACATGGGAGAAATGCATGCAGACATGACTGCAACTCTCTTTCACTCTATCTCATCTGAACTCTATTCACTTGCACATTGATATCAATTACTTAAATAGCTACCTTCTGCCTCCTATCAATGTGCCTGCTTACCTGTAACACAGGTAATTTGTAGCTATATGTATAATGTTTTATTTTTACACCTCTATGTGTACTTGTAACTCATACAATTTTTATGTTAGCTGTATAAAGATTGTGCATGTCTATATGCAACTGAAGCTTTTCTCCCCAGGCCTGTGCTGAAAATGGGTTCTTTCTGACCCAGTCAGACCTTCTGTGAAGAGTGGGTGAAGATAGATGAAGGCTGCCAGCCTAGACAGATAGACTTTTGCAGATAATTCTGTCATTTGTAAATATGAATGTAAACTACAGGCTTGTTGTCTTAAATGTAAAGAAATAGTCTTACATGTGGAACTGGAAAAAATATAACAACAGTGCACTCTACTGACCAAAGTAAAGCATGTGGTGACCCTTTGATGTAGACAGTGGTGCCGAAGGGTCTAGATGAAGAAATTCCTTCTATTGTTTTAACCAAGGGTTAAACTGCTAGATTTAAACATGCAGATCTATTTTTATTGCTCTGCTTCTTAACCAACTGCAACATAACAAAATGAGATGTTAAGAATGTAAATGCAGTTTCTGTTAGCCTGGGAACCCAGGGAAGTATGAAGAATGATGTAATGTGTAGCCTGGGAACCCCAGGAAAGTGTGAAGAATGATGTAATGTGAATCAGAACTGCACTTTCAATTTAAACAGATAGAACCAGAGAGGATTAAGCATGTTTATCTTGACCATTCAACTCACAGCACTGTCTTGCTCATATGTAAGTTATCTTAGACTTGCACTGTCTTTTAGAAATAGCTAGCTAGGAACTAGCAAGATTAGACTAAGTGTTTTTTCTGTGACATCATAACTGTACTACTGAATTATTTTAAGTATGTCTCTGTCATCTCTGAACTCTTGACTAGCACTATGTAGTAAGAAGTATTGTCTTGTGTTTTTATTATTTATTATTAAATATTTTAAAATCATTCAACTGTGGCTGTTTTGTGTAGAGATAAGTTAAGCTCTAGAGTACATTGCATATTTATACTGATTACTGTACCAAGTCACTCTAATAAGTCTTGACTGTTTAGTTATACTACAAATTGGATAATAATATTGCACAGTAATAATTGGACACCCTTTTAAGGGCCTTTGAGTAGCTGATAAATATTAGTAGGGTGGTGGCAGGCGGTACTACCATATAGTCAGGGTAATAGGGGCACAGCTGGAGAACCTGTGCCAGCCTTTCCCAGGAGTGTCTGTGTGGTTGTATAAACTCTTATCTCAAAGTGTGTGTGTGTCAGCTACTTGGGCAGGGACATGATGCACTGGTTGGACAGAGATGGTGCTGGAGGTTTTAGCTTGCCCAGCTAGGCTGAGATCTGGACCCTATAGCTGTGCCAGTGGGGAGTCTTATTGGGGACCTGGAGAACAAGGGAGCAACCAGCCCCAGACTGACTGTGATCTCTGTGTTCTCTTAAGAGAAATTGCACTTTACTGTGTGTATTTGTTATCCTTTCCTACATATATGAGATGCCCTCTCTGGTGTTAGTGGTGAG
The DNA here is from genome assembly GCF_019279795.1 of Protopterus annectens. NCBI lineage: Eukaryota > Metazoa > Chordata > Ceratodontiformes > Protopteridae > Protopterus > Protopterus annectens. The sequence continues at coordinate 293,120,205 of NC_056740.1, forward strand.
GATTGAGGCTCCTTGATTGCTGGGCTAGGGCACGGGCATCACATATTAATTGTTTGGCAGTTGTGGGAGAGACAGTGGTGGGATATCCACATCATATATTAATTGCTTGGCAGTGGTGGGATATCCACATCACATTAATTGGTTGGTAAATACTAACTGGCTTGTAGTGGTGTGGGTAGAGTGAATTCCTGTAGCTTGGGTACAGTGAGCTTTGTAGGTGTTTTGTACTCTAAATCAGCCATGCAGTGAATACTCAGAGTTCAGATCACAATTGTTTTATTTCTTTTGTTAGCTTAGTTAGTCGGGGTGAGCAGGCAGCATGCCAGCAGAGGAGTATGGAAAGCTGACAAGGAACCAGCTGGTGGAAATGTGCCAGGCTAGGGGACTGGTGTATAGAAACCTAATGCAGACCTGAGTGCAGCCTTGGTTACAGCTGCATCAGAAAACATCAACCAGGAGGACAATTGGACTGGAAGTGGAGATATAATACCCTCGGAGAATGGACAGCCCAACCTTTCTGCAGAGGACTTAAAAATCCATCTGGAGCTAAAGAGATTTGAGTTGGAGGCCAGGCGTTTGGAGATAGAAGCTGAGGAAAAGGAGAGGCAGAGGAAGCATGAGAGAGAAATGCTGATTCTTCGGCAGAGTCATGGAGGTAATAGAAAAGGGAGTAACTGGACCCCAGAAGCACAATAGGTGAGTAAACTTCTTCCACAGTTTAAAGAGGGGGATAATTTTGATAGTTTCATTCATATGTTTGAGAGGGTATGCAAAGAGTATGGTGTTTCCCAAAGGCTCTGGATACGGTTCCTGACCACCTTACTCCATGGTAAAGCTGTAACTGTATTGTCTAAAATGTCTGACATTGCATGTTTTGATTATTCTGCTGTAAAAAAAATGTCTATTAGAGTTTTTTACGCTAACACCTGAAACGTATAGGAAAAAGATTTTGTGAGCATAGATGCAAGGAAGATGAATGAGTGTTTGAATATGTTGCTGAAATGAGCACTTATTTCCATAGGTGGGTGAGTGGATATCAGGTCACCACTTTTGAAGGGATGGCAGGCCTTTTGGTGAGGGAACAAGCTCTTAGCACTTTGCCTGAGGACATGAGGATCTGGTTAGCTGATAGACAATGTGGTATGTCAGATGAGTTAGGGAAGAAGGGAGTCCTATACCTGGCAAGCAAAGCAGCCCTGCACAGGAAGGGGACCCCCAGTACTGCTCATGGATCTAAAGGAACCCATGGTGGGCAGCACAGACTGCTCCAACAGAATCTGCCAGTAGCAGGGGAAGCCACTAGTCTAGGTACATGTCCAGGAGCTAGGGTTAAATGTTTTGAATGCAACCAGTGGGGCCATGTGGCATACAGGTGTCCATGGAGGAAAGGTGGGGAACCAAAGGTGAGGGAACCAGTAAGTGAGAAAGACAAAATGCCAATAGTAGGTTGTCTTGAGACAACAGGGGTACAGAACTACCATCCTGCAGATGTCCTGATAGGGAAGGATTTGGATGAGGCAGTACCATGTACTTATGCAGTTACACATGGTCAGGCTAGGAGACAAGCATGTGGGTCTGGTAGCCTGGGGGAGACCCAGACAGACTGCATACTTGCAGCCAAGACTGGTGAGGTGGTTACTTCAGGGAGTGAACTATACTGTAGCAGTGAGACTGAAGGTGAGCCACAGCTGCTTGTGGGTACTGATGGTCCCTTGGATAGAGTGACTGCAAAGGAAGAGGTGAGTAGTAATACCCAGGCTGACAGTGAGGCACCACTCTCAGAGGATGCCAGACTTCCTGTGGAAGGGGAGCTGGGAAGTGTTACAAGGAGAGAGTTGAGACAGGATCAGCTCTCAGACCCTACATTGCAAGGCGTGAGGCAGGTAGCTAGGGAGGCACCTAATTCTCAAGGAAAGGGAGAATCTGTATACTGGGACAAAGGGTTGCTATACAGAGAGTGGACCCCTGAGGGAAAGCTAGAAGGTGAGAGAGTACAGCAGTCGGTAGTGCCTAGAGCCTACTGTCTGGCACTTCTAGCCATATCCCATGATATTCCCTTTGCAGGTCATATGGGCATAAAACGTACAAAGAGGCATATTATGCAAAACTTCTATTGACCTGGAATTTCCAGAGATGTAGCAGGGTATTGCAGGACCTGTGAGCAGTGCCAAAAGGTAAGCAAGGCAGGAGACAAGGTGATAGCTCATTTGATGCCTTTGCCTGTGATTGAGGAGCCATTTCAGAGGGTAGCTATGGATATTGTGGGTCCTCTGAGTACCCCAAGTTCCACAGGGAAAATGTATATCCTAGTGGTAGTGGATTATGTTACACAATACCCTGAGGCAGTGGCTTTGTCCTCCATTGAGGCAGAGAAGGTGACAAATGCTTTGGTAGAGATTTTCAGCAGGGTAGGTTTCCCAAAAGAAATACTGATTAACAGAGGTGCCAATTTTATGTCAGACCTGCTGACTTGTCTGTGTAAGTCCTGTGGGGTGAAGCACATGAAGACCACCCCCTACCATCCCCAGACTAATTGTCTTGTTGAGAGGTTAAACCCTACAATCAAGTCCATGCTATGGGCATTTGCAGACCAGTTTAAGAGGGAGTGGAACAAATATTTGCCCCATCTATTGTTTGCTTACAGAGAGGGTCCTCAGGAATCTACAGGCTTTTCACCCTTTGAGTTGCTGTATGGGCATAGATTGAGGGGACCTCTAGATTTAATTCAAGGTGAGTGGAAGGTGAGTGCTAGTCTCACAAGGAGTCTGTTGTGGCCTACATCCTAAACCTCAGGACAAGGCTCAGGGAACTCATGGGCTTGGCCCAGGAAAACCTGGCAGAAGCCCAACAACAGAAAAAGGTGTGGTATGATAGGAATGCTTGAGCTAGAGAGTATGCTGTGCAGCAGCAGGTAATGGTTCTCATTCCTGTCAGACACAACAAGCTGTAAGCAGCTTGGGAGGGACCCTACAAGGTGGTAAAAAATGTAAATGATGTTAACTACATGGTGGAACTGCTAGGCACTAGGCAGGGGCACAAATTGTACCATGTTAACATGATGAAACCTTACCATGATAGGGAGGCGCTTGTGCTGAGCATTTGCAGTGGATTGCAGGAGGAGTCTGAGGGAGATCTGGGGACTGATATCCTCAGTGAGGCTCGGGCTTACACCTCAGTGGAAGGGGTAGCAATGTCCCAGCAGCTATCTCCTACCCAAGTTTGAGAAATCCAAGCAGTGTTGCGGGAATTTGGGGACATGTTCACTGGATAACCAGGGTGCACCCACCTGGTGCAGCACCAGGTGGATACAGGACCCCAAATGACTATTAGGCAGGCCCCTTATAGAGTGCCTGAGAGAGTCAAACAGACTCTGAGGGAGGAGGTACAGGAGATGTTGGAACTAGGGGTGAGTCAAGAGTCCAACAGCCCCTGGGCTTCCCCAGTGGTGCTGGTGCCCAAGAAGGATGGCAGCACTGGGTTCTGTGTGAACTACAGGAAATTAAATAGTCACACAGATTCAGATGCTTACCCCATACCTAGGACAGATGAGGCCCTAGAGCAGCTGGGTGGAGTATCTTACAACCATTGATCTTACCAAGGGTTACTGGCAGGTGCCCTTGACTCCCAGTGCTAGAGAGAAGTCAGCCTTTGTGACTTTTTTTGGCTTGTATGAGTTCACAAAGATGCCTTTTGGGATGAAGAATGCCCCAGTGACATTCCAGAGGCTTTAAGATCATATCCTAGTAGGAACAGGAGGGTTTGCCCTTTTTTACCTAGATGATATTGCCATCCACAGCCATTCCTGGCCAGAGCACCTACAGCATGTTAGGGAGGTGCTGGGTAGACTAGAGAGGGCAGGGTTGACCATTAAGCCGAGCAAATGTCTGGTGAGTATGGCAGAGGTCTCCTACCTGGGACATAGAGTGGGGAGTGGTAAGATAAGGTCAGAACTGGCCAAAGGGAAGCCATTCAGGCATGGCCTGCATCTGTTACTAAAAAGCTGGTGAGGGCATTTTTAGGAACAGCAGGGTAGTACAGAAAGTTCGTCCACAGTTATAGTACCATAGCTGCTCTCCTCACAGAGGTGACAAGGAAGAACAGGCCAGATAAGGTAGTGTGGACCCCAGCATGTGAGCAGGCATTCCAGAAGCTTAAAGAAGCTTTGGGAGGACCCCCTGTGTTATCTAGTCCAGATTACAGCAAATAATTTGTTGTGCAGGTGGATGCTTCAAACCATAGGTTGGGGGCTGTACTTAGCCAGATTTCTTCAGAGGGAGAAGAGCACCCAGTAGTTTAGGTCAGTCATAGGCTCCAACCCAGGGAGGAATGCTATGCAACTGTAGAAAAGGAATGTCTTGCCATAGTGTGTGGACTGCACAAACCTCAGCCTTATCTGTATGGAAGGAAATTCACTGTTATGCCAGATCACAACCTACTAACATGGTTAAACAGAGCCAGCCAGCAAAATGCCAAGTTTCTAAGATGGAGCCTGGGGTTGCAAACATATGATATGTCAGTGCAGCATTGCAGTGGGAGTAGCAATGCCAATGTAGATGGGCTCTCAAGACAGGGAATGGGGTAGGTATACTCAGATAGACCTGACCCTCTCAAGCAGCATTTCTCAAGGGTCACTTGAAAAACTAGTTTGAGTTCTCTGGGAGGGGGGTATTTGAAGAGTGGCTGAAGATAGATGAAGGCTGCCAGCCTAGCCAGATAGAATTTTGCAGATAATTCTGTCATTTGTAAATATGAATGTAAACTACAGGGTTGTTGTCTTAAATGTAAAGAAATAGTGTTACATGTGGAACTTGAAAAAATATGACAACAGTGCACTCTACTGACCAAAGTAAAGCATGTGGTGATCCTTTGATGTAGACAGTGGCGCCGAAGGGTCTAGATGAAGAAATTCCTTCTATTGTTTTAACCAAGGGTTAAATTGCTCAATTTAAATATGCAAATCTATTTTTATTGCTCTGCTTCCTGACCAGTTGCAAGATAAAAGGAGATGTTAAGAATGTAAATGCAGTTTCTGTTAGCCTGGGAACCCAGAGAAGTGTGATGAATGATGCAATATGTAGGCTGGGAACCACAGGGAAGTGTGAAGAATGATGTCATGTGAATCAGAACTGCAATTTCAATTTAAACAGAGAGAACCAGAGAGGATTAAACATTTCTGTCTTGACCATCAAACTCACAGCACTGTCTTGCTCATATGTAATTAATCTTAGACTTGTGTTTTCTTTTAGAAATAGCTAGGAACTAGAAAGATTAGACTAAGTGTTTTTCTGTGATATCAGAACTGCACTACTGAATTATTTAAGTGTTTCTATGTGATCTCTGAGCTCTTGACTAGCACTGTGTAGTAAGAAGTATTGTCTTGTGTTTTTATTATTTATTATTAAATATTTTAAAACCTTTCAACTGTGGCTGCTTTGTGTATAGATGAGTCAAGGTCTAGAGTACACTGAATATTTATAGTGATTACTGTACCAAGTCACTCTAATAAACCTTGACTGTTTAGTTATACTACCAATTGAATAATAATATTGCACAGTAATAATTGGACACCCTTTTAAGGGCCTTTGATTAGCTGATAAATATTAGCTGGATGGTGGCAGGTGGTACTACCATATAGTCTGGGTAATTGAGGCCCAGCTGGAGAACCTGTGCCAGCCTTTCCCAGGAGTGTCTGTGTGGTTGCATAAACTCTTATCTCAAAGTGTGTGTGTGTATGTGTGTGTGTCAGCTACTTGGGCAGGGACACAAAACACTGGTTGGACAGAGAGGGTGCTGGAGGTTTTAGCTTGCCCAGCTAGGCTGAGATCTGGACTTTATAACTGTGCCAGTGGGGAGTCTTATTGAGGACCTGGAGAGCAAGGGAGCAACCAGCCCTGGACTGACTATGATCTCTGTGTGCTCTTAAGGGAAATTGCACTTTACTGTGTGTATTTGTTATCCTTTCCTTCATATATGAGATGCCCTCTCTGGTGTTAGTGGTGAGGATTGAGGCTCCTTGGTTGCTGGGCCAGGGCACGAGCATCATTCTTTCCCAGTAAAGAAATTTCAAATAAAGAAAATAAATATTGAAAGAAAGAAATGGACGGTACATACATTTTCAGACATGGACAATAAGGATTTAGAAAAAGAGATAGAAATAGAAGAACTAGAACAGGTAATAAAATTAATGAATTTAGATTCGACAGCAGGACCAGATACAATAGAATATAAAATATATAAAAATCTGACTATGGAGCAAAACAATTTGTTCATAAAGGTATTAAATGAATGGTTTCATGAATCTCTTATGAGAAAAAAGTTTACGACTGTATTAACTAACATTTAAGAGCTTTCACTGAAAATGGACAAAATAGAGAAGAAGCTGGACAATTTTAAAGAAAAATGTTCTAAGCAAAGGGAACAAATACAGGTGTCTCTTGATCAACAGAAAGCTCAACTATCAGGAATAGGAGTGGAATTAAATGACATAGAAGGGAGATTAGCAGAAGAAGAAAACAATACTGAATTCCTACTGAGACAAAACACTTTACTTTTAATCAAAATAGATGACTTAGAAAACAGATCTCAGAGGAACAACATCCGCAACTTTGGCTTACCTGAGAATATAGTAGATGGAAATATGACAGGCTTTTTAACATCCATCTTCATGCATCTAACTCCATCTTCTTCTTGCTCACCCAGGGTAGATGCTCCTCCATTATTTTCAGGCAGTAGACTTCTCTTTATCTTGCAAGTCTCATTCCTCATACCTGTCTATTCCTTTCAATGGTTACTGGTTCTTCTAAGTATAAACACTAGGTGTATACTGTATATGATTATAATACTACATCACATTGAATGTTATTTTGATTGTACAGATCAATGTGTTTCATCTTTGTACCTGTATAGTGTACCATTTTTCTCCATACATTTAGTTGATGTACAGTTTAAAGTGCTATTATCCTAGTTTTATTTGTTGTAAGATGTATAGCTATTCTTCTGTACCTGTGAAATGTTCTTTATTAATCTATGTTATATGTGGAGCTTTTCTCTCCGGGCCTCTGCTGAAAAAGGAATTGTGTCCAGTCAGACTTTCCTGGTAATCAAATGTAAAATAAATAAAAATTAATAATAAATAAAAAATCTTGATTACTTATGGTTCTTGATTTACCAGAAGCAATGTCCTATGGAACTGAAAGAGCTCATAGATCTTTGACTACACCTACTGCATCTAAAAATAATCCATAACTGAGATCTACTATTGTGACATTTTTTTTCTTCATAAGACAAAGAACTATTTCTGAAAACAGCCTGGACAAAATCTCCCATCAAACAAGGGGACAAAACAATAAGATTTGGCAATGATTTTATAAGCTATACTACTCAGACAAGCTCCTCGTGGTCCTGCAGAGTGGTCCTAGCTACAGAGAACTCAGAAAAGCGACTACTTTCTGGATTTAAGTATCTTTGCTGTTTTTTTACTTGAAATACCTTCTCTAGCTTACCCTAAACAAGCTTAAACTGTTTCTTAGCTGTTTGCTGCATTATTTTATATCTGCACTTAAAGTTACATTTTAGTCTAAATTGATCGAAAGTTTGTTTGTTTGTTTAATTTAACTGTTGAGGCTTCCCACTAAAGTGTGCTAGCCTGTGTAACTAATTTATTACTGTTTCTGCATTTTCTGTGTGTTTTCTATCTAAAAACAAAAAAAAAAAAATAATCCTTGTTTTTCCGCCTCTCCTCGACTAGTTTAGACCAGTTTACAGGCTTTGCTGTATTCTGGGCTGTGGTGTAGTTCCTGTGTTGTCCATTACCTTACTTGGATAGAAGGAAGTTTCTTTGCTCACCAGTGGGAGTGGGGAGCCTTGAGCAGCCTACCTGTCCCTGTAGGAAGTGACCTCAGCACAAGAGCTGTAGTAATTGGTTGTTTTGGACCATTTCTAGCTCTTTTGAAGTTCCCTGTTTAAAATCCACCTCTGGGCATTTTTTCTGGCTATACTACTCAGACAAGCTCCTCGTGGTCCTGCAGAGTGGTCCTAGCTACAGAGAACTCAGAAAAGTGACTACTTTCTGGATTTAAGTATCTTTGCTGTTTTTTTACTTGAAATACCTTCTCTAGCTTACCCTAAACAAGCTTAAACTGTTTTTTAGCTGTTTGCTGCATTATTTAATATCTGCACTTAAAGTTACATTTTAGTCGAAATTGATCGAAAGTTTGTTTGTTTGTTTGTTTAATTTAACTTTTGAGGCTGCCCACTAAAGTGTGCTAGCCTGTGTAACTGATTTATTACTGTTTCTGCATTTTCTGTGTGTTTTCTATCTAAAAACAAAAAAAAAACAAAAAAATAATCCTTGTTTTCCTGCCTCTCCTTGACTAGTTTAGACCAGTTTACAGGCTTTGCTGTATTCTGGGCTGTGGTGTAGTTCCTGTGTTGTCCATTACCTTACTTGGATAGAAGGAAGTTTCTTTGCTCACCAGTGGGAGTGGGGAGCCTTGAGCAGCCTACCTATCCCTGTAGGAAGTGACCTCAGCACAAGAGCTGTAGTAATTGGTTGTTTTGGACCATTTCTAGCTCTTTTGAAGTTCCCTGTTTAAAATCCGCATTTGCGTGGCTTTGCGCAATTGTGTGCATAGCCCAGCGCCGGTTAAACAAAGTTAAACTTCTTCTGGCTCCGCCAAGTCTGCTCTTCAAATTTTCCCTTAAGGAAGCTCTACTCTTAGTATAATCAGACTACTCGTTATATTATAAGCCCAGCACTTGTTCTCAAACTTCTCTACTAAGTAAGCACTCTCATACTAAGTAAGCTCTACATCCACCTACCACCCCTGTGAATATCCACTTCCCTTAAAGGCACAGCACTCCCTTATACTGTTCTAGCATGTCGAGTGGTAGATTACTGGTGTCCTCTCCAGTTCAGCTGGTTAATCTGGGTATCTTGAGACAATGCTACAATTGTCTCATGTACACAGACAACCCTCTCCTCCTCCCAACAAACACAAATACATGTGAGAGATGCAACTATATAGCCAGACTGGAGGCTGAACTCTCTCAACTCAGGGCTGGCATGACCAGACAGGAGGAGATGGTAACCACACACACAACAAACTCAGTCCCACATAGACCTACCACAACTACAAACCAAACACATAAAAACACAAAGACATACTCAGAGGTTCTAATAAAAAACTTACCAAAACAACAGAGGCTCCCAAAGCAGACATCCAAAAATCCACCACCTCAAAACAAAACACATGCAGCACATACTTCAATAAATCAGTGTGTCAATCAATCACAGCCCTTAAGGCCAAACACCATGCCTGATACACTAGTAATAGTTGACTCTATAGTCAGACACACTGATGTCCCACTTACCAGGCTGAACAAGGTGAGGGTGACTGTGAGCTGCCTATCGGGAGCTAGGATCCACCACATAACACACGCACTCAGGTCACTCCAAAGCAAGTACAAATATGACTCCGTCATTGTCCATGCTAGTGTGAATGACCTGAGACGTACCTCCCTGGACTACATGAAAAGAGACATAGAGGAGCTCTCTGATTATGTAGCCCAAGCTGGTATGACCCTGACCCTGAGCAGCATCTTGCCCTCACCAAGAATGATGCCACAATACAAAGGCAAGATGATCAGCTTTAATAATTGGCTCAAGTACTGGTGTCATTCTAAGGGGATCCAATGTCTGTCTGTTTGGGATGACATGTTGGACAAGCCACGCTGCTTCGCAAGGGACGGCTTGCACCTGTCACCACTGTGCTTCCGGATATTGGCTAAGGCTCTTGCCACCCCCATAGTGCCTTTTTTAGGCAAGGCTCAAAAGACAAACCCACCTCCTTAGAAAACAAAAATGGAAAAAAACTAAGGGTAATGCTGCTCAATGCCAGAAGTCTAAATCTCAAGATGCAGGAACTCGATGCACTCCTCAGTATGGAGAACATCGACGTCTGTGCAGTAACTGAAACCTGGTTCAAGGCTCCTGAGAGCACCCCAGCACTACCAGGCTATACCTCATATCATGCTTTCCGGCCCCAAAACCTGGGCCAAACCACAAAGGGAGGGGGAGTGTCCATATTCAACAAGGACACCCACACCTCCAGGTTAGTAGCAACACATGAAGCATCTGAGACCATACAGGTGCAACTAACCATAGGCAAAACTGCTATACAACTGGTAACATGTTACAGACCACCCTGCCAATCTCAGGAACCCCACTCAGCCTTCCTGAAGACATTGGAGGATATGAATGTATCACAAAATACCATCATACTGGGAGACTTCAACTACCCTAACATAGATTGGGTACATTATTCTAGCCCTAACACCCTAGCCAAAAGGTTCCTGGAATTCATAAATTCAAATGCACTGGAACAACTAGTCACCTCTCCCACTAGGGGAGATAATATACTAGACCTGATCATCACAAACATGGGGACAAAATGCTCCACACCGGAGGTATACCCCTCACTAGTGAGATCTGACCACAAACTAATCACCCTGGATATACATATCCCACCTCCACCCCAGCACAAAAGACCACAGTGAAAAACTTCTCAAAAGCAGACTTCACTCTTCTTAAGACTGAGATGGTATCCTTTAAGCACACTGGGTCAGTGGATACCACATCTCACAATGCTGAATCCTTCACAAATGCTTTCTATGGACATCTCCAAGAATGCATGGATCATGCAATCCCAAATAAATCCAAGTCCCTCTGCACCAAAGGCAAGCATCCTGTCTGGTGAACCTCAGCCATTAACAAATTGTATAACAAAAGAAGGAAGCTACTGCACGACAGAGCAAAATCCCATAAAGGGAAGACATCTCTGATCAACACTAGCAGAAAACTACGTTCTCTCATAAAAACATTCAAGGCCAACTTTGAGAGAAAAATTGCTAAGGACACTAAAGATAACCACAAAGCCTTCTTCAGCTATGTTAGAAACCTGGGCAGAAACCCTCAGATATGCTCAGAGTTAGTTTACAACAACAAAAAATACACTAAACCCACAGATATTGCCAACATTCTGGCTTACAGGTTCAGTGCAAATTTCTCCCCTCCCTCACACCCAAAAGAAGAAATACTTATCCCAGCTGAATGTAATCTCCCTGTCATCTCAGATGTCCAGGTGAGAGCCGCCCTCAGCAAAGCAAAAAACACAGCATCAATGGGACCTGACGGTATCCCGGGTTGCGTGCTACGTGAACTCCAAGAGGAGCTAAACCCGCACATAAAAATGCTATTTAACCTTAGCCTTACTACAGGATATGTACCTGAACACTGGCGTACAGCAACAGTGGTCCCACTCCACAAAGCGGGTACCTCTACAGACCCTGGGAACTACCGCTCCATAAGCTTAACCAGCCTGGTCTGCAAAGCTATGGAAAGAATCATTATGGAACTCATAAACAGAGACATTGGGGACCTACAGACACTTGATCCCACCCAGTTCGGCTTTGTAAAGGGCAGATCCTGCCTTTTGAACCTGGTTGACTTTTTCAAAACAGTCACTAGAGCCATTGATGAGGGCAAAGCAGTCCATACAGCCTACCTGGACTTGGCTAAGGCCTTTGACACAATACCCCACTCAGGCATCATAGATAAGCTTAACAGCTTAAATGTAAACACTTATGTCACTAGATGGGTTGCAAACTGGCTAAAGGACAGAACCCATAAAGTTAAAATCGCTGGAGCAATGTCAGACTCAAAGCCAGTCACAAGTGGTGTCCCACAGGGATCTGTCCTGGGACCCCTCTTGTTCGGCATTTATTTCTCAGATGTTAAAGCAAACATGGGAGGGTTGTGGCTGACAAAGTTCGCAGATGACTGCAAACTAGGTGCCATAGTCGATACATCAGCGGACACATACATTATACAAAAAGGCCTCACAGAAACAGACAACTGGTGCCGGAGTCATGGCCTTAAATTAAATGCCAAAAAATGTATAGTCATCCCCTTTGGGAAAAACAAAGTACCCACAAATTATCACATAGACAGCAACCCACTGAGTATGGAAAAAGTAATCAGAGACCTAGGGACCCAAGTCGACAGCGACCTCTCATTTGACACCCACGTTGCCAAAGTGGTTAGAAAGACATTCTACCTTGCACACCTTATCATGAAGGGATTCACATCCAGATCCAAGGATATCATTGTACCCCTATACTCCTCCCTCATCAGACCCATGATTGAGTACAATGCCCCATTTGGTATGTACCTCACCCGGCATTTGCAACAGCTGGAGAGACTACAAAAGTACCTCACCAAGAGGATCAAGGGTCTCCAACATATGTCTTATTCTGCCAGACTAAAGAAACTCCAGCTCTATTCAGTAGCATACCGCCTGCTCAGAGGTGATCTGTGCCTGATGTACAAGGCCATGTCCAATCAGGAACTGATGGACATGCTCCACCTCAAAAAATCCAAATCCATCAGAACCACGAGAGCTAAAGACATAAACCAAGGCACAAGTATGAATAGGACATGCTGGAGGGATAGATTCATAACCCAGAGGCTTCCCATGCTCTGGAACAAAATCCCAGTTCATGTTAGGCAGAGCCCCTCACTAACTCTCTTCAAGAGAAATCTTGATGAGTGGATGGGAGATCGTAAGTTTACCCCAGGGGTCACATCTGTGTCACTTCTAGACAGGGGCACAGTAAACTAATTCTATTATATAAGGGGACCTTCACTGTGTCACTACTAGACAGAGGCATAGTATTCTAAATCTATTCTGTGCATTTTTGTACCATTTCATGGGGTGGCGAAAGCCACATCACTATGGCTAGGCTTACAAATGCCCCAGGGCAGATAGCCTAGTACTAAACTATGAAACTATGAAACTATATACAGTTATGTCTAAAAGAAAAAAAATTCTTCCTTTGAATTAAAGAAGAGACAGATGAAGGTTCACCTGCTATTCCCAGCCAAGCTTAAAATATTTCTTTTGGATGACATTAAAATATTTGATGATCTTGACAATGCCATGACATTTCCAAAAACAAAAAATAGAATTGAACAAGTCGAAGATATTGAATAAAACATCAACTCTTTGAAGACAGGCGGAAAGAAATAACTGGAAACCAATGAAAGAAAGAAGAAACTAAAAGAAAAATGACTCATTTTAATATAATTTAATAGTCTGTTTATCTAATTAACAAACAGATTAGTATTAATTACAAATGATCTTTACTAGCATGGCTATAACTTGAAGGGAGACCTGGAAGCATTCTTGAACAAGGTAATTACTTTTAAACTAATTTAATCTTTTTTTTATTCAATTCCTTAGTTTAAAATTAGTAACTAATATGTGTATATATATATATATATATATATATATGTACTTTAATATACACACACTGGCATATGTATATATAATCCATATAAAAGTATAAATTAGCTTGGGGAAATAACTTTTTCCTTTTATATATTTCAATATTGTTTCGACTACATACAACAGCAAACACTCAGTTAAATATAAGTAAATGGGGAAGGAAGGGGGAGACAGGAACATGAATATTTGTTATCTGAGACCATGCACTAGGTTAGATTTCTTGACGCTTGTTAAGGTTCAGCATGATGTAGTGGTGATGTCTGAGTTCTCTTACTCTTCTTCTACCTCTCATTATTACCTTAACTGGATGGTCTAGTGGTCGTGGTGGTCTTTGAGGATGCTGGCTTCGTGTGCTACTTGGTACATAATTGAGTGGGTATTTTGTTTTTGTCGAAGGAAGGGGGATCACTGTTTTTAAAGATGTGGAGCTCGAATGAAAAAGAAACTTAGATTAGTAAGTACTGACACTGTGTGAGACTATGTTTGTAGGATACAGTGACTGTGTTTTCCTTCACAAGTCAAATGAGCAGATATACATACATATTTTTGGACTTGGGAAGGAGAAAAGTAAAAAAGGGCTTGAACACTTACTTGGTGAAGCTTTAGTCTCGGAAAGAATTCTGGTTTCCCGCTGGGATCACAAGCATTTCAATGCACAGCTAGACAGATAAGTCAAAAGATGCAATTAAAGGAATTGTGAAACTGCTATGTTTAATGTCGCACGTTAAAGGGTAGAGGTCAAAACCACGAAAACTTAAAAGGATAGACACTTGCATTCCCATAGCTTTTTATTTAAGTTATGGAATTTTAAAAAAATAATTAAAGGAAATTACTGACTAGATTTTTTTTCTAAACAAAAAGAAAGAAACAGAAGGGGAGAAATGTAAGAATATCTTAAAAGTTATGATGACATCATAAGCTGAATGCTCTCACTCATATATCAATTATAAGAAGAGCTCATTTTTTTAACATCATAATTGGAGGGCATAACTCATCTTAACACAACAGGATTTTAGACTAATTTTATGATTCTAATATATTGTATGTTATTACTATACTCACAGAGAGATGGTTTATGCTTATTTGATGTTCAGAAGATCAAGGAAATTTTTGACATTCTCTGCAATGAGAATAATTATAGTTCTATTCTGTGACTAACTGGTGTTCTATAATTTATATTAGAAAAAAAAAATAATTTAGTATAATCTGTAATGAGAAATTAAGTAAAACTATTTTATAACAACAGAGTTGTGGTATGATACTCATAAAACAACATGTAAGCACCGTATTAAAGACAATTACACTATACCATTTATTTAATTTCTCATGCTGCAAAATGAACCGTGAAGGGTGCACAGCTGTACACAATAACTATTAAAACACATAGGACAAGAAACAGATTTTACAGAGAGTAGTTGTGACATGTGGCTTTGTGAACTATAAAGACAGGGAAGTAAGATATATAATTTTAAAATTACTTATAGAAAACATTATATTATGTAAATTTATTTTGAATCGATATTACAAATACAATACATTACCAAAAATAAACTGGGGTTGGCATATTCAGGAGTGCACATGGAGATGCAACTCTGAATCATACTTCCATTTTAATGGATTCATTATATGTATACAAAACATGCTATCCTGCTTTTATAGTCAGTTTGCTCAAGTTCTAATGTATTTTGTATAGGGAATTAAGCAGTAGTTTAAATCAGACCATTTCTTGTCACAAGAGATCACTGCTTATTCTACTTGCTGCTTCTACCACAGTTAGTTTAGGCACACAATTTTTCAGACTGTGACCTATGCTGATTTAATCTCATAACACATCAGTTACTAAGCAGGTTCGACTTTATTAGCTCCTGTTGATACTTCATGATGAGGGACATCAAACATCCTTACACAGTAAACATCGACAACAGAGATTAATAACATTTGACACATGGATGATTCTACTACTCACAAATGTTGAGCATTATCTACAGTATATACATGGCTTTACAGTTGTAGGTATTTAAAACTAAACACAGAACTCCCCTTCAACAACCTATGGTCACCTCTATAATATTTCTCTACATAGTTATAACATTTATGTGTTATATATACAGCATGTGACAAGTCATCAGCGCTATATCTTTTATAGATGCAATAGCATTGTGTATCCCTGGGATACATTAATGCCTACACTAAGTGTGCATTATATATACACTGTTCTGGGTGAACAGACTACACAGAAGGAACTCATGCCTTCTTCTTCTTCCTAGTTTTAATTCAACTACTGTTTTTCACGCAAAAAAGAGAGGGAAAGATGAAAAAAAAGAAAAGGAATGGGAAAAGACGAGAGAAAAATAAAGGGAAAAGGGGGAAAGAAAATGAAATGAAGAGGAAAGGAAAGGAAAGGAAAGAAGAAGAAGAGAAAGGAAGGAAAGGGAAGGGAAGAGAAGGGAAGGAAAGGGAAGGGAAGATAAGGGAAGAAAAGGGAAGGGAAGGAAAGAGAAGGAAAGAGAAGGGAAGAGAAGGGAAGGAAATGGAAGGGAAGAGAAGGAAAGGAAATGGAAGGGAAGAGAAGGGATGGGAAAAGAAAGGAAGGAAAGGGAAGGGAAGAGAATGGAAGGGAAGGGAAGAGAAGGGAAGGAAAGGGGAGGGAAGAGAAGGGGAGGGAAGAGAAGGAAAGGAAAGGGAAGGGAAGAGAAGGGAAGGGAAGAGAAGGGAAGAGAAGGGAAGGAAAGGGAAGGGAAGAGAAGAGAAGAGAAGGGAAGGGAAGACAAGGGAAGGGAAGATAAGGGAAGGGAAGAGAAGGGATGGGAAAAGAAAGGAAGGAAAGGGAAGGGAAAAGAATGGAAGGGAAGGGAAGAGAAGGGAAGGAAAGGGGAGGGAAGAGAAGGAGGGAAGAGAAGGAAAGGAAAGGGAAGGGAAGAGAAGAGAAGGCAAGGGAAGAGAAGGGAAGAGAAGAGAAGGAAAGTGAAGGGGAGAGAAGGGAAGAGAAGGGAATGAAAGGGAAGGGAAGGGAAGAGAAGGGAAGGAAAGGGAAGGGAAGAGAAGGGAAGGAAAGGGAAGGGAAGAGGTGGGAAGGGAAGAGAAGGGAAGGGAAAGAAAAGTTAATGCTGTTCTTAAATAGATGTTTTGAAGGATATCTAGACTAATGCATAGAAAGAAGACAATACACAGACTGATTTTCTGAGGACAAATTCACTCAGATTAACACAAGCCTTTTGAAATTATTAGTGTTTCTTTGGATTTTGGTCTTTGTAGAATCATTAAACATCCAGCTTTCAATAAGGCAATTGATAGCATGCCTCGTGATATTGTTAATAGTCTGCAAATCAAAAAAGAAAAATTTTGCATTGAAATATGAGTTTATTATTGGTTATTAAATAGACAAAGGTTTCTTCTTTGAGACAGTACACTGAAATGGGTTTGAACTTCTATAAGTGTACCATATAATGTAATCTAAATACAGTAATGAATCTAGAGCTGCTTAACAAATTGGTGAACTGAGTAAATGTTTCTTTAAGAAATCAAAATTTGTATTTATTTTATTTATTTATTTTACATTTGTTTACCAGGATAGTCCAACTGGGTTGATAGCCCATTTTCAGCAGAGGCCCGAGGAGAAAAGTTTCACAAAAAATACAAACAGAAAAGTACAAATGAGAAATACATTGAGAGACAGATGAGACAGTACATAAGCACACATTTGTTATATGAATTAAAACTATTACAATCAAAAGCGAAGGCAGAAGATGTTTAAAATTGTGGAAAATTATTTATACATTACACATTTCAACACAAACTACTTCTTCATAAGAGAAATGTTTCAAGTTAATGGTATAATGTCTTTTGAAAGTTGAATATATTTATTTGCAGTTTTTATGACTAAAATCTTAACCTGAAACATCAGAAATATTTACTAAATCAAGAGTATTACTTTCTGAGATATTAATTTTTTTGTAACATAGCAATGTTAAGATAAATATATATGCATATTAGTAAATATAAGCACATATTAGTGATTAAGCCACGGTGGTACAGTGGTAGCATTGTTGCATCACAGCAAGAGGTTCTCCTGTTCGATTCTTGGCTGGAGTGCCTTCTGTGTGGAGTCTGCATGTCCTCCCTGCGGTCGAGTGGCCTCTGAAAGACATGTGTGAATTGGCGTACCTTCGCTGAAGGTTGGACATCAGGCTGGCAACTCAGCACCATAAAAATCAACTGCCAATCATTAGCGGACCGGAGTTCTGCTGAGGCGACCCCTAACCAGGAAAAGGCAAACATTAGTGGTTTCATTTGTGCATATCAGAAAATTCAAAAGGGAAGGGTTGAGCTTCATAATAGAAATGCCTGAGCGATATAAGAAGAAGTTATATAAACTGATATTTACATGTTTGAATAAAGTTTTGTTTTTGTTTTCAAAATATTAGGGCATTCATTAGTGAGCCTCACGCTTGACTGATTTATTACATTGTCCAAGGTAGTATTCTAAAATAGTGACATTTCCTGACATAAATAATTTGCAAACTCTATATGTTAGAAATAATAGATTTTCTCAAGTTTAGGAGTAGACTGTAATGCAGCATAACAGAGTCAATACTATAACATATTTGTGGGGGAAATGAACAAGATGCTGGCAACCCTGTGGCTAGGTAGTAGAATATTGTACTATTGTAACTTTATTGGCGTTACCTTCTTCAGAAAAAAGAAGGGGGAAAGTAATGGGGCAGTGCACAGAACTTGTCAGAAAAGGCTAGAATCTTTCAGATGAAGGCAAAGCTTTTAACTTATCAGTTAGTCTTTTTATCTATTGTTTATTCATGCAAAGGGCCTTAGAGGAATAGAGATCAGATTTAAGGTATAATCCTGTTTAAGGAAGGTGGGAGTATTCCCCCCAAAATGCAAGGGATCTTATTTTAGCTACTAAATTCAAGCTATGATCTTGACTCATGACTGTAAAGGTTTTTGCAAGAGTAGTAAAACTGGTTGTTAGCTTGTGTTCTTCATTTCTTCCCCCCAAAGTCCTTAGGTTTTATGGTGAGGGAGTGAGGGGAGGCAAAACAGATAGCATCATGCAAGTTATAAAAAGGTTTTATGGATTTCCACATACAATTCCTGAGGGAAATGTTTTAGAGTTTTATCTTGGTAGTTTTGGGGAATTGTAAATACCTTCAGTTGTAAAATTTTCCCAGCAACCACTATCTACTTATATATTCTTGTAAATATAGTTTATACATCTGCAAACACACTAATATACAAGTGTTTGCTTTGGATATTCATGTCAGTTTGTGGCAAGAAATTAGCAATACAGAACAAGAAAACTTAGGTAGAAGCAAACGGTACTCTAGATTTGCTTACAAATCTGGTAGGTTTGGGATTAACAGTAGCTACACCTTCAGGCCCACAGACCTACCCTGCCTGGACCTAGCGGAATTATAGTCTTCTGAGCTGAGGCTTCTCACCTATATAAATTAGCTAAAGATTAACAGCAGCTACACCTTCAAGCCCACAGAACCACCCTGCCTGGACCTACCAGAATTACAATCTTCTCAGCTGAGGTTTCTCACCTATATAAATTAGCTAACGATTAACAGCTGCTACACCTTCAAGCCCACAGACCTACCCTGCCTGGACCTAATGGAATTACAGTCTTCTCAGCTGAGCCTTCTCACCTATATAAATTAAATAAGGTATGTCCTAAGTCTGTCTAGCTGATTATAAATATAACTCCCTCACTGCTCTCCCACAGCTAGCTGCAGCTTGCACATCACCGTTTCTGCTTCCTATTGTTACACCTTTTTCTTTACCCACCCTGCCCTCCCACCTTTGACTTTCTCCAGCAAAATACACTCTAAAGATCCCATCCTGCTGCTTCTCCCCTTATTCTTCTTTGCTTCTCTCTTCTAGTCTAGCCTCCCTTTCCTAGTCTTTCCTAATTTTCCCCCTTCACCTGTTTTCTCTAATCTGCCTCTGATGTCTTCATTTCCTGAGATATACACTGTAAATCTCTCCTGATTTCTCTTTTTCTGTCTCCCTTTGCTCACATTCTTACTTTTCTTACTGCTTCTGGATTGTTTTCTTGGTGATTCTACACTGTCCCTTTCCAGGTGTCTGTACTGTAAGCTAGCACTAATATTTGTACATATTTCCTCCCCTCGCCTATTCCAGCTGTCCCTCCCTAAACCTATTTTTTCCTACTTTTACAGTATTCTCACACTGTGAATTCCAGTTCATCTCCTCCCCCACCATCCGCCGTCCTTATTGTATTACTTGTGTCTTCATCCACTCTGATCCTCTTCTCACCTAGGTTATTATCGTAGCCTACCCATAATGCCCTGCAGCATTTACAACCTTCTCCCACAGCCCCACTGCGCCATCAGTCTTTCACTCTTTCCCCTGACCCGTGGTGTGCAAGTGGCTGGTTTGGGTAAGCATTCTCTTGTTTTTGTTGAATATTTCTGATACAATGTTACCCATTTTTGCTGTTGCCTAAAACAGTCGAGTCTTGTCTAAGCAGTGCTTTTTCCTAGAATTTTACTTTAGACAAACATTACATTTACGTAAATCACCAATCTGTTCATGTGCAATGATATCTATGCCGAGGTGGCTCTATGGATGTTAACAATTACTTGGCCTTCAATATTATTGTCAACAGTGGTGATCTTAATCTAGCCCTGCACAGAGAGTCTGACAACTGGCTGCATTGAGAGTGACTTGTATGTCCTCCACTGGTTTTACTGTTTTCTAATTACCTATGTGCGTGTGTATGTTCTTGGCCTTGACTCACTTGTTTAATTATAGTACGCTGATGTTTAATGCTTAAGTATAAACATTGCCAATAGTCCTGCTGAAGTTTTTTTTATGTGTTAGTCACACTGCTAACCTGGAAATACTGATTTTTGCAATGCTTGTACTTTTAAGGTGCAGTTTAGTATTTTGAGCCACTTGCTGGTAACTGCATAGCTAAGTGCGCCAATTCCTTACAGTGTTACAGATGCTGTGCCGCCTACTTTATAATTTACCACAGCTATGTTATATTTGCTTACTGATGCTACAACTGTATCATTGTGTATTACATTGTTAATATAGCTGCTTATAATGCTGCTTATAAGTAAAGTTGTGCCTGTACCATGCTATACGTTTCTATTGAACTGAACTGATTCTTACTAGTTATCTGCATAGTTTTGCCTATAGTGAGCTACATGTTTTACAGTGTACCTGAATTGATATTTGCTGTTTTTGAATTATCCACTGCTCCTTTTATTTCACGGTCACTGTACAGTTTATTTATAAACATTTTAGTTTCAAATACTCTCTGTATACATTATTGTCATACCTCTCTCTCTATCTAACTTGCATCCACTCACTTTCTCTCTTACTTTCAGAGGCCCCCCATACAATCCATATATAAGTTTCCTTTCACACTGAGCTCTTACGTGAAACTTGTTTCTTTCTCTCACTCACATACTCTCTACCCCCCCTTCATAAACACAACCTCTCTTTCCAGCTTTTTACAACTACTAGTTGTCTCCCTATATTCCTAACCCCCCTTCTCTCTCTCTATTTTTCAGGATTAACAGTAGCTACACCTTCAAGCCCACAGACCTACCCTGCCTGGACCTACCGGAATTACAGTCTTCTCAGCTGAGTCTTCTTACCTATATAAATTAGCTAACATATGTCCTATCTAAGTCTCTCTAGCTGGATATAAATACAACATCCTCACTGCTCTCCCACAGCTGACTGCAGCTTGCACATCATTGTTCCCACTTCCTGTCATTACCCCTTTTTCATTACCCACCCTGCTTCCCCTCCACCTTTTCCTTTCTCCAGCAAGATACACGCTAAAGCTGCCATCCTGCTCCTTCTCCCCTCATTCTTCTCTGTTTCTTCTAGTCTAACATTTCTTTCCTAGTCTTTCTTAGTTTTGCCCTTCACCTGTTTTCCCTACTCTGCCTCTGATTTCTCCATTTCCTGAGAAATACTCTGTAAAGCTCTCCTGCTTTCTCTTTTTCTCCCCCTGTCTCCCTTTGCTCACATTCTTACCATTCTGACTGCTTCTAGATTGCTTTCTTGGTGATTCTACAGTCTCCTTTTCCAGGTGTAGCCCCACTCTGTTCACCCTCACTACGCTTGGGGTCACTCTACCCTCCTACCCTACCTCCATTCCCACCCATCCCCATTTCATTTATAGGTTCATAGGTTCATACTAGGCTATCTGCCCTAGGGCATTTATAAGCCTAGCCAGAGTGTGTTTGGCTTTCACCACCCATTTTAAATTAATTTTGCTATGCCCTTTTTCGAGGTTAGTATACTGTGCCTCTGTCTAACAGTGACACAGAAGTGATACCCGGGGTAAACCTACGATCTTAACCTCTCCAATCACTCCCCTTCCTGCATGCACAGCCAGTCATATGCCACTTCCTGTCTCTTACCATCTCCAGTCTTACACTGTCAATCTTTAGTTCACTCCCTCTTTACTTATCCTCATCTAACTAATACCACAATGACACCATACACATCACACAAGTCAACATATATACATTTCTATTCCAGTCCTAATACTTCTATCACTCTCTACCTCTTATCACACTAACCTCTCCCACCTTCTCATACATTTATTTATTTATTTTTATTTATTTACCGTTTGATTACCGGGGAGGTCCACTGGGTTCAAAGAGCCCATTTTCAGTGGAGGCCTGGGGAGAAAAGCTCCATATTACATACAAGTAAACAAAATGAAATTATACAATCCATATTACATACAAGTAAACAAAAATTAAATTATACAAAGTAATGTGAAAAAGTACAAATGCATAATGGCAAAACAATTCTTAAACATATTTACAAAGTTGTTTAGAGAACTATTTATACAATAATTAAGATGGTAGAGGCAAGAGAATAGCGTTTACTCAGTCAATAAGAGTTCACAATTATAGCAAAAACAGTTATTAGATGAAGGATAGAAATTTGAAGGTTGTAGTATATTTAAGTTTAGCATAAATGGAAGATATAATGGTGGGAAGTACACTGTTAGCAGAGCATAGATTGTAGTTTCTGGAGTATTCTTAGAGTGGGGATTGAGTGAAAGTAAAAGTGGAGATCACACATGGAAGGTGTGAATGGCATAGTTAAGCAGCATCAGCTAGTGTAGGTAGTTAGTAAAGAATAATTGTTCTCAGTAAGGGAGGATGAGGTCAAGGACTATATATAGTATTTACAATATATACATTTAAGGTAGAAATGCCTAAGGTAGAAAAAACATTTGAGTTAGAGGGAGGCAGATGTATAGGAGGTCTTTAGATTTAGAGTGAGATAGCTGTTTAGGTGAACAGCCTGTGGTGGACGAATATGTAGAGAGGTAGCTGTTTAGGAGAACATCCTGGGGTGGAGGAGTATGTAGCAAAGTTGCACGAGGAAACATGCATAGATGAGTTTAAGCAGGTTAAGTAGGGAGAATACAGTTACATTTCCAATGCTGGGCAAGGTAGGAATGAAGCCGAGTTTTAAAGTATTCATAGTTTTCAGGGAGTCTAAGAGAAGAAGAGAGGGAGTTCCATCTTTTGGCTAAGGAAGAAGATAGGAGAAGGTGACCAGCAGGATGTTTAGGTTTGTATACAGAGAGGAGATTCTAGTGTGCAGTTCTCAGGGCTCTGTGGAGGAAAAGGGTAAGATGTTTGCTAGAGCAGGGCATAAAGTTTGAAAATTAGTTTGTGGGCAGTAGTGAGTTGAAGGAAGTTGAGTTGATTGGGAAGTTCTAGCCATTTTAGCAGAGAGATGTGCAGTGGTGAGAGGAGTAATTAAATTTTGTTGCGAATTTAGCAATTTTATTGTAACATGTTTCTAGTTTAGAAGAGATGGAAGAGGATAAGTTGGTAAGTAGGGGAGCACCATACAGAACAGAAGGCAGTAAGTAGGTAGTGGCAAGAATTTGTCTGGTAGATGAGAGGAATTGGGAGTGTCTATATAGCATGACAAGTTTCTGGTGAGTTTTTTTAATATTTAGCTGAATATGTGTGTCAAATTTTAGATGTACATCTATAGTTACTCCAAGTAGTTTAGCAGAAGGGACAGTTTCTATAGTGGAGTTAGTATGGCTAAAGATACTGAAAGATTGTTTGTCAAGGTGGAGGGTTTTTGAGGGGGAGAAAGGAAAAATTTTGGATTTATTAGCATTTAGGGAGAGATGATTTTGAAGCATCAAGTTTTCTGTAGTTGAAAAGGCCAACTGAGTTTTTGCTAGGAGGTCAGGGAGATTAGGAGCAGAGCAAACTAATGTTGAGTCATCTGCGTATCGCACTATTTTAGTGTTAGGAATGGCTTCATGAAAATCATTAATAAATACATTGAAGCGCATTGGGTGAAGTATGGATCCCTGGGGAACTCCAGTTGGGGTGGGTAGGAAGGATGAGGTGCCAGTTTGCCATTTTACAGCTTGGGATCTATTAGATAGGTAGCTGTTGAACCATAATAGGGTGTTCTGTGAGAGATTAAGATTAGAAAGATGATTTAGAAGGTGGGTATGAGAGACAGTGTTGAATGCTTTGGAAAGATCTAGAAGGATAGTGGATACAATTTCTCCAGAATCACGGGCATGATTTACTAAGTCTAAGAAAGAGAGAAGAGCAGTTTTCATTCTTCTGCCTCACCCACCCCTACAACTTCCAGTACTTCTCACTCCTTTATAATCTCCCCCTCTCTCTTCAATTTCTCCAAGATCTGACTTCATAAATATACTTTATATCAGCTACATCCTCACAAGCAAGGAGGGTGTGTTGAACAGATGGAAAGAGTACTTTGAGGGGTTGATGAATGAAGAGAATGAGAGGGAGAGAAGGTTGGATGATGTGCGGATAGTGAATCATGAAGTGCAGTGGATTAGCAAGGAGGAAGTAAGGATAGCTATGAAGAGGATGAAGAACGGAAAGGCTGTTGGTCCCGATGACATACCTGTGGAAGCATGGAGGTGTTTAGGTGAAATGGCAGTGGAGTCTTTAACTAGATTGTTTAATGAAATCTTGGAAAGTGAGAGGATGCCTGAAGAATGGAGAAAAGTATTTTGGTACCAATTTTTAAGAATAAGGGTGATGCGCAGAGCTGTAGTAACTACAGAGGGATTAAACTGATCAGTCACAGCATGAAGTTATGGGAAAGAGTAGTGGAAGCTAGGTTAAGAAGGGAGGTGATAATTAGTGATCAGCAGTATGGTTTTATGCCAGGAAAGAGCACTACAGATGCGATGTTTGCTCTGAGAGTGTTGATGGAGAAGTACAGAGAAGGTCAGAAGGAGTTGCATTGTGTCTTTGTGGATTTAGAGAAAGCATATGACAGGGTGCCTAGAGAGGAGTTGTGGTATTGTATGAGGAAGTCGGGAGTGTCAGAGAAATATGTAAGAGAGGTACAGGATATGTACAAGGGTAGTGTGACAGCGGTGAGGTCTGCGGTAGGAGTGACAGATGCGTTTAAGGTGGAGGTGGGATTACATCAAGGATCAACTCTGAGCCCTTTCTTATTTGCAGTGGTGATGGACAGGTTGACAGATGAGATCAGACAGGAGTCCCCATGGACTATGATGTTTGCAGATGACATTGTGATCTGTAGTGAGAGTAGGGAACAGGTGGAGGAGACCCTGGAGAGGTGGAGATATGCTCTAGAGAGAAGAGGAATGAAGGTCAGCAGGACTAAGACAGAATATATGTGTGTGAATGAGAGGGAGGATAGAGGAATGGTGAGGATGCAGGGAGTAGAGGTGGCGAAGGTGAATGAGTTTAAGTACTTGGGATCAACAGTTCAGAGTAATGGTGAGTGTGGAAGAGAGGTGAAGAAGAGAGTACAGGCAGGATGGAGTGGGTGGAGAAGAGTGCCAGGAGTGATTTGTGACAGACGAGTACCAGTAAGAGTGAAATTGAAGGTCTACAAGGGGGTAGTGAGACCAGCTATGTTATATGGGTTGGAGACAGTGGCATTGACAAAAATGCAGGAGTCAGAGCTTGACGTGGCAGAGTTAAAGATGTTAAGATTTGCACTGGGTGTGACGAGGATGGACAGGATTAGGAATAAGTATATTAGAGGGTCAGCCCAGGTTGGAAGGTTTGGAGACAAAGCCAGAGAGGCAAGATTACATTGGTTTGGACATGTGCTGAGGAGGGATGCAGAGTATATTGGGAAAAAGATGCTAAGGATGAAGCTGCCAGGTAACAGGAAAAGAGGAAGGCCAGGGATAAGGTTTATGGATGTGGTGAGAGAGGACATACAGGTGGTTGGTTTGACAGAGCAAGATGCAGAGGACAGGAAGAAATGGAAATAGTTGATCTGCTGTGGTGACCCCTAATGGGAGCAGCCAAAAGAAGAAGATCAACTACATCCTCACTCCTGCAAACTCAAATCAAAACCTTACAACCTCCACACTCTGCCAACTCCACTTAACCTCTACACTTATAACATACTCCTCGCTGAGGACATCCACCCCAACCCTGGCCCTCATAGGTTCATAGGTTAGTACAAGGCTAACTGCCCTTGTGAGCTATTGTATGCCTAGCCAATTATCCCTTGTGAGACTCAAACCCTTCACCTTGTGTTTGTAAGGCAAACACCTTAATCATTAGGCCACCATCCCAACCCCCTTGCCCATTCCCCTAACCACACACCCCCACAACACTTCCACTACTTCCCCACCTCTTCTTAAACCACATCCTCCCCACCACCCCAACACTCTCACAACACCTCCTAAATGCCTAACCATCCTTTCACTAAATATTCAAAGATTTGTTAACAAAATCTCTGAGCTGTGTACCTGGATAGCCAATACCTCCCCACACATTCTAACTTTATGTGAAACCTGGTTAAAACCCCATATCACAAACTCTGAAATACTACCACCTGGCTATAATATTTACCACTCCGACAGATCCCTCCCAAAAATGGGATGGTGTAGATATCCTCTACTCTGAAAATCTTAACCTCTCACCAGTTACTATCCCTAGTCCCGACTTCCACCCGGCTGAAATAGTTATCCTTAATTGCCATCTAAATTCTCACAAGAAATTTTCCATTACCTCCATATACATCCCTACAGGTAATAATATCCCAACCTTTGAACATATCCTCTACTGGTTTTCCCATAATATACCATATGAAGCTCTCATTCTTGGAGATGTCAACATTGATTGGACTAAACTAACAACTGACTCTCAAAAAATAGGTATTAACCTACATGAATTCCACCAACTAATAACATCCTCCACCCACTTGCACAAAGCCTCCTTTTCTAATTCTACTATTCTACTATTGACTGGATCCTCACAAATTCCCCTAACCTCTACCACAGTCCCTGTACCTTACCAGATACCTTAAGGGATCATCTTCCCACCGCCATCCAAAGACACACTACTCAATTACCCAAAACACACTCCTACAGAGACTGCCATAAACTCTCTAATTTTAATGCCAACTTATTTAACTCCATACTATCTAGCTTCAATTGGTCCTTCCCTAGGCAACTCCCTCTCAGTGAAGCAGTGCTAAAATTTAACCACATTTTCCTAGAAACTCTCAACTCCCTTGCCCCACCCAGAAGAATTAAAATTAAAGCTTATTATGCCCCCTGGCTATCTAAAGAAACCAGATCTCTTATGCACAGAAGAGACAGTGCTTGGAAGGCCTGGGCTAAATTCAAGTCACCATCCCTGTTTCAAATCTGCAAGGAACTCAGGAACCTTGTCAAAAAACAAAACAACAATGATAAAAAATCCTACTAAAACTGTCTCCAACTAAACTGTAAATCCAATCCACACAAATTCTGGACTACCCTTAATAAACGTCTCCAGCCTGGTTGCCCTTCAACTCCATCTCCTTTCCTAAATAACACTCCATTTGAGACCTCTACCCTTCTCAACAATCACTTCATTGATACCGTCCAAAAACTCACACACACTAACGCCCCTTCTATCCTTCCCAACCCAGTCAATAAAAACCTCTTCACTTTTCAACCTGTTTCTACTGCTTACATAAAATCACTTCTGCTTAAGCTCAAACCCTGCTGTCCCTCTTCAGACAACCTCCCATCTCTGTTCCTAAAAATAGCTGCTGATT
Organism: Protopterus annectens; assembly: GCF_019279795.1. Classification (NCBI taxonomy): domain Eukaryota; kingdom Metazoa; phylum Chordata; order Ceratodontiformes; family Protopteridae; genus Protopterus; species Protopterus annectens. The sequence continues at coordinate 293,147,636 of NC_056740.1, forward strand.
CCATAGCTTTCCCTGTATCCCTACTAATCAATAGATCCCTTCAAGAAGCTACAGTCCCCAACATTTGGAAATCCTTTTTCACCATCTCTCTACATAATGGGGAAAATTCTACTGACCCATCCAACAACAGACCCATAGCCATTCTTTCTCCTCTATCTAAAATACTTGAAAAATGCATTCATACTCAGCTACTAAACTTTCTCCATCAGGAAAACCTTCTCACACCCACTCAACATGGTTTTCGGCCATACCACAGCACAACCACCTCCCTCCTATCTTTTACACATGAAGTATCAGATACTAGAGATAACAACCAACTCATATCCTGTCTTTTCCTCAACCTCTCCAAAGCCTTTGACACTGTCTATCACCCTATTCTTGTATCTAAACTTACTAACCTCAATCTCTCCCCTCATTCACTTCAGTGGTTAACTAGTTACCTATCTAATACGCAACAATCTGTCAGATGGCTCTCTTCCTGCTCCCTCTCTCCCCCCATCACATTTGATGTACCCTGTGGTTGCATTCTAGGTCCCCTTTTGTTTAACTTTTTCACAAATTATCTTTACACATCTTCCAAGCAATCCTCCCTAATACAATATGCTGATGATTCCCCTCTCATCTCCATTTTCAATAACATCTCAGATCTGCATGCACTGACTTAAGACTCCTTTCTATCCACTGAAAAATGGCTGTCTGACAATCAACTCATCTTAAACCCCCCCAAAAAACTAAACTCCTGCTCTTTCTCCCTCATTCACTCTCTCAGCATAAATCTACCTTTGTCATCACATCCTTGAATAAGACCATCATACAATCTGAACCCTACACTAAGCTCCTAGGTACCATGATAGATGGTGATCTCAAATTTAATTTACATACCTTGCAAAGCATGAAACAAACACACCAAAATCTAGGTCTCCTATACCGTAATAGAAAATTTCTAACTCCCAGTGCTAGACTCTCCCTGGCTCAGGCTCTGCTCCCCCCCTCCCTACTCTATGCCACCACAATCCTTACTAACATATAGGCTGCAACCATATCCAAACTCCAACAAACCTATCACCACTGTCTTGCACTCAACTCTCTACAACAGATTGAATTCCCTCAACAACTCCTGCTATCACAGTTACAAATTTTACACTCTTTAGTATGCAAACCATCTGCCTGTCCAGCCCTCTCTTCCCTGGTATCCTCTTACACCCCTACATGTACTCTCCGCACCTCCAACCAATTACTCCTGGATATCCCCCAACCCAACAAAACTGTCGGTAAATTACTTTACAAATCCACCATAGCCCAAGCTTGGAACAAACTCCTCTTTCATATAAGCTCTATTTCCCATCCTAAACACTTCAAAAAGGAACTAAAGCTTCACCTTCTTAACACCAAAAGTTGTCTCTGTCAAGCCCCTACTTAATCCACTACTCTGCTGTATGTCTTTTTTTCCCTTCTTCTGTACCGACTTCTATCTGCAAAACCTCCTCCCTTGGATTCATTAACATAAAATCCTGTCTATGACTAGTGGCACGACCTGAAAACAGAGTTCAGAGCCTGTGCAATTCAGGAAAGTAGATTGGGAGCATGCATGAGCCTCCTAGCACTATTCCAGCATGGACACCACTGAATAATGCTAATTACCTTATTTGCTGGCAAAAAACATGCAAATGAGGTAAATTAGTGATTCAGGGAGCAGGCAGACATCTGTCCCAGAATAGTGTCTGCTGCAGAAATGTATTCAGCTACTAGCTGAATACATTTCTGAAAAAATCAAAACAGTGGCATGACAGCTCAAAGTAAAGCATGCATTATAATCATTTGGCATGCCAATGGCCAAAAATATGCCCATTGGCATGGAAAAGAGTTGCAAAAAAAATAAAAATCAAAGGTTTTTTTTGGCGGGGGGGGGGGCCGATATTGGCCATTTAAGAATGGGACAGCGGCTCCCAAATGAGATCGTGCCACAATAAAAATAAAAACGTGAAAAGACAATTTTAAGTGAAATCTGCATTTTGCTATTATAGTCTATGGTATGCAGAATCAAAACAATAACATGGAACAGTGGCTGCTAAGGAGAAAGGCTGCAGTGTAGTGGTGTAACAAGGGACTAAGGTAGTGGGGTATGCAAATGAGCCAATGTTAATGAATCACAGAGTGAGAGACTGTGTCCAAATGCACCTAACTGTGTAGGAGCTATAATTCTGCAGTGTAAGCAGGAGAAGCAGCTGACATGAAAAGGGTGTGTGTCATGCTTGGTGTAAGCACACCGGATATCCATGGCTCCTATTTGAGCTTAGCTAAGCACAGCTAAGCAAGGAGGTGTGTCTGGGGTTGTACTGACTTATTCCATGAAATGAAGAGCATGTTCATGTCCAGAGGAGGGCCATTTCTACTGCAAAGTGCTTACTTTAGCTAAACAGGTTTGCACAGTGCACACCGGGTCTAAAAAAAAAAAAAAAACCTTGAAATAGCAGGACTGGTTACATTTGTGCACCGGCTTTGCATGGCATGCCTTGGGGCTTAAAAGGAGTGGAAATGGGAAGGGGGAAAAAAGGAAAATAGCAGGCTAAAAGCAATCAAGTACAGATACAATAGCAAACTGGTGGAATGTATTATAGCCAACCAATCATACAGGCAGCATCTGCAGCACAACAGTATAAACTGTGCAAACACATTTCAGTCTGTTTTTTGCCACAAACTCTGCACCATTGATGTACACACTTGGGGAATTTTAACCGACAAAATGTTAGGGGCTGCTGTCACTTTGATACATCAGTATGTGCTAGAGGCTGAGGGTGATGAGGAGGATAATGTTGGCAACCACCCCAGACTGAGGAGGAGGAGAAGAGTGTTCAGACCCATGGTAACCTACCAGGGTCTACATGATCTGGAGATAGTAGAGTGCTACAGGGTGGACAGGGACATACTTCAGCAAATCATCGAGCTGTGCCGGCCTCATCTCAGACCCAGAACCAACAGAGGGGAACCCATCCAAGTGGATATCAAGTTATGTGTAGCCTTAAGAAAACTAGCTACAGGTACTTTCCAAAGATGTACTGGGGACATCATGGGGGTCTCAGGTATCTGGATCCAGGGTACTCCACCAGTTTCTGGATGCCATTCTACCACATGCCGGTGAGCACATTTACTTCCCCAGCACCTGTGAGGAGTTGACCAACAATATGCATCTCTTCCACCATGTTACAGACTACCCGGAGCTACTGAGTGCCATAGACTGCACGCACATCCACATCAAAGCACCACCCGGTGAGCAGGGTAGGGTCTACATAAACTGCAAGGGCTTTCCATCCATCAACTGCCAGGTCATGTGCAATGCCCAGGGTATTATCATGAATGTGTGTGCTGGCAGCCCTGGAAGCTATCACAACTCCCACATCTGGCATTCCTCACAGCTGTAGCAAGGATTTGTCAGGGGGGACATCCCGTATGGCCATCTGGTGGGGGATGCTGGCTATGCTCTGGAGTCATGGATGATGACACCCATCAGAAATGCACACGCACCCACTCAAGAACACCATAATGAGGCACATGCACAATCCAGGATCATTATAGAGCATGTGTTCTGGATGCTCGAGACATGGTTCCGCTGCCTTGACATATCTGGTGGAGTCCTGCAGTACTCTCCACCCCTTTGTACACACATGTTCATAATATGTGCCATGCTACACAATATGATCCTATGGAAACAGCTGCAGCAGGAACAGCACAGGGAAGGGCCACACAGCCCCCCACCAATGTCAAGGTTCCCACAGGCAAAGAGGGACTTGGAGGAGGAACCCCCTGAGCCAGCTCCTGTAGGCAGATGGAGGCGTGCCCAGTAAGGCTTGGCTGTGACAAAGAGGCAACACAAAGCACACACACACTGACACTGCAGGCATCCAAGGACTGACATCTCTCTTTGACTTGTGCACACAGTAAAATGGATGACACACACATAACACTACCTGTAACTTACCATGTATAGGCAATGTAGTGTGTGCATTCGACATAAGCAGCCCTCAAGCACCGTACACACAACTGCCTCAGGCACAAGGGTAATTCAGTCTTCTTAGCAATAAATGAATGTATTAGTATGTTCTGGTAGCATATCTATGGTATTGCTGCATGTGTGCAAGGGAATGGGGTGGCCTACTAGGAAAGTAGCAGACAACTGACAGTTATGTGGGACACGAGGAAATGTTTGCCCAATACTGGCCTCCCCACACTATGCAGTAGTACCCAAGGTGCAAATCCCACTGCAGTATATGTGGGGGGGGGGGGCAACTAATTGGGGAGCATAGGTCACAGGCATGGATGTCAGTGTGGGGGTCCATACTCACCCCTCAACCTCACCCGGCAAATCAGTTGTAGAAAACCATAAAAAAATTCTGGCAAAGGCAAACAAATGGTGACAATGATGAAATACCCCCATACAGACTTACACAGTGATAGCACAGCAGGTTTTGCAGTTGCAGTAAGGCTCTGAAGGGTAAGAAGTCTGCAACTCAAGTGTATGCCATTACAATCTGACCTGTGGTCTTTAGTGATATGCCTCTAGTCCCCAAGACAGGGCACAATAGTATGCTAAATGGAACCAAAATGTAAAGCAAATTTTAGCATAGTCTGTGCAAATGTGTAGAGTTGACAGGTGTGCCCCCATATTCCCATAGAAATGCAGTGACCGGTATGTTTGCAGGGAAATAGCAGCAGAGCACACATTGCCAGGGTTGTCCCAATACACATGATAACTTGTTGCATGTATACAATATGCAGGGGTCAATGAGCTATGTATATGTGTGGTTAATACTGTCAGGATTTGGCCAGCACCTACTCCTGGAAGTTGTGTTGTAGTGGCCAAGGTACAGTGCTGTCTTTGACAGGGCCATATTCAAAGAACTGCAGTGCTAACTATTATGCATGTCAGCCACACCTACAATAGGAGATGTACAGACTGTCCAAATGTCAATATCTGTTAATGCAGGAAAGTTGTACAGGTCATATACAGGGAGCCACACATATGGACAGTACACAGTTTGGAATAACCTACACAGTGCCTACCATACTTCTCAACTGTACAGATCTATTGCACAATGTCCAGAGGTTTGCATCATAATTGTGGTCTGTATAACATGAAATAAAGGTTGCCTGTTAATTCATTGGCAAATCATGCAAGACTAAGGTCAGAAAATAATGACAGATTGTAGTGTCAGACTGCATACCCATAGAAACATGCATGATAATGCAAAACCTATTATTGAGCCACCTTTCTAGGTTTGTAAGGCCAGTACTTAAAAATGGTCCCTATATTTAGGGCTCCATCCCCCACACACTTATGACTTTGTCCTGATGTCTGGCTCTCAGATGTTGAGGTACCTGAAGCTCAGTGTATTGCCAATGTATAAAAGGCTGCCACCTTTCTGTGTCAGCACTGACAACATGTCAGTGGCCAACAGCCATACCCCTGGAATGACACAGGTTGTCAAAGAAGGGGCACAAGTATGCATTGTATTTCTGTTCTGCTTGTCCTAACATTGCATTTGCCTGCCAATTATTTGCCAAACAAGAAATGGTCATATCAAAACAGCAATGGCAGACAGTGGGGAAGCAGACATCAAATCCATGAAAGCAAACAAGCAATTACCAAACCGGTCTCCCAACTGTCTGTGTTTGGCAGAACATGATTAATACCTCATACCCATGTTTGGCCTTTGTCTGACTATCATATTTTGGCCTATGCAGGAGTCAGTCTGTGATGGTATGACAGCTAGGCCCACATGTAGCCTCATAATAACATATAGCAACACAAACCATCTAAGGACTACAGCAAATGGAGTTGTGCAGTGATGGGCAACCTGCTAAATAGGTACACTCAGAGGTGTGAATCCCACAAACCTGTGTGTGATGTAATGGCATGTACCCCACCCACATCAGAATTACAAATACATAGCAGACACTGTAGCCAGAGCCTGTGACTGGACTACAGAAGGACAAAGAGACACACATAAGGGGAAGGGGAGCCACTGGCCAGACAAATGGAGAATGTGCACACCAGAACAGAATGTGCAGTAACATAGGTGCCATGCAGTGTATGGAGTCAGTAAACATCACCTGCAAATACACAACATACACCCATGTAAGTGGAGGTCTGCAACCAAACAATGGACCTCAGAGGCAAAATCACATGAGAACCCCACAAACCTACACACCACAGACCATGTAGACTCCACACACAAGGGTCTTGCAAACACTGAGGCCTTACCCCAATCCCCAAACACCTACCCTTCACAGATAGGCTAACAGCACTGTCCCTCTACCCCATGCCATACTGACTATGTTGAGGTGATCCCTGCCTGGCATACAAAGCAATCCAGACCCTGCCTTGATGGGACTGTAGCACATCTGGAACTCACGGCCCACTCCGTCAACCTGTAGGCGCAGCATCAACCTAGGCTGTGATATCAGTATGGCTTGTTGGTGTGACAGATATGTGTACCACACCCCCCATCTGTGGAATTCACTCCCTGTCAACAGCAAGCCAAGTGCCTCAATACCCCTAGTGATGTGCTCCCTGTATAAGTGCACGGGAAACACAGAAGACAGTCCTGTGATCCCACCTGTGTCCCTGCTGGATAGGGGCTCTGTGCTGTGTGCTGACATGTCTTAACATGGGCTACACTCTCATCTGCATGGGTTATAAGGGCTTCAGGGCCAATATCCTACTAACATCATAGCAAACCATTAACCTATACACAACTGTCTGTCAGGGGTTCACCGCATTACTCTGTACTGCTCTGCCACTGACATACCTGGAAGTCACAGTGCTATGTGGAATATACTACACATATAATGGATATGTCTGCACAGTAGAATGCACTCTGTACCCACACCCATACCTCCCAACCTCTAAAAGAAAGACATTTGAAAAAGGTCATAAATAAAAGTGGGACAAAGGCACAATGATAGGCACATGTTGTAAATATTGCTCTTACATACTGAGAAAGTTGGTAGGATGAGGGGTTTTGCTTTAGTTGGAATTGTCTGAAGGTTATGTAGTCAGAAACAGTAATGTGTGTCATTATTTTGTAATGCCAGTCTTCAATTATATGCAACTAACTTGCCATAAAATCACAAGCTTATGAAGACTGGATGAAATGTCTAGGCAAACACCTGGACAATCTGCCAAAATATGTACAGTTGAGAGGTATGGCATGCCAGTATATGACTCCTCAGGTCAGAAAGATATCACGCAAGCAGGAGATCCCCAGCCAGTATATCACCAAGTTGCTGGACTGTTTACACAGTGTCATCAGTCAACCAGCTGTAGCCACACCTCCCAACTAGTCTTGTTGGGCAAGAATGTATATAGCCGGGCTCATAATATTAGTCTGTGCATCATGCATCTTGTATTCCTCTGGTAAAGCACTGTAATGATATCAGAATGTCTGTCACTAGGTAATGACACAATACATTGCAGTGTTAGACTACAGATATATCAGGAAAATGTCTGCTAAACAGACACAGTACCCCTAGGAAAGTCCTGTTTACTTCTGAGAGGTATGGTTGTAGCACACAAAGCTCCAGACCAAAGTACACCTGTCTTTGGACTGGAGTCCCACTCTCACTATAGAAGGTCACATTGGGCATGCTCCTACACTTACAAAATCACAGGCCATGTTGGAACCCACATCGGATTATATGACTGAATTGTGTTTATTTGTCTTTGCATACAGACAGCTATGTACACCTTAACTGGCCCTACACACACCCATCAGACAGGATTACCTTGCACTAGCTGTAGGAGGCCCATATATGATATATCTGCATCTGTTGCATGTGATACACAGACATATATATGGGCAACAGATAATATGTCAAGCATGCACACACATAGATGTGGGAAAGTGAGAGACAGACAGTGATAGATAGAAACACAGGGAGACACACACACAGAGTGAGTCACACACATGGATACCCTGAATGGGATACAGTGATGTCCTGCTGGGGACAGTGGCATACCAGTTGTAACCAATTGCACATGCCAGCATGAAGGTGAGTGCCACTGTGTAATTGTACTGAGGTCGGTGTTATAATATCACATCATCTGCCTGTGTGTGTGTGTGTGTGTGTGTGTGTGTGTGTGTGTGTGTGTGTGTGTGTGTGTGTGTGTGTGTGTATATGTGTGTAGATCTAGGTATTAGGAGGCTGTTCCCACTCAGTACATTTCCCATTGACTCAGGTTTGGAGACGTTTTTCATGGTGGATACGTTTGTGGGGGGGTGTGGGTGAGACGTGGATTTCCATGGTGATTAGTTTGTGGTCGGATCTAATCTGGGAGGAAATGACTATTGGTGTAGAGCAACAGTTGCCCATGTTAGTAATAACCAGGTCAAGGATGTTGCTTCCTCTAGTGGGGGTAAGAATGAGCTAATCCAGGGCATTGGAATTGATGAATTCCATGAAGCATTGGGCCAGTGCATTGGTGGTTGAGTAGTTTTCCCAGTTGATGTAGGGGTAGTTGAAGTCTCTTAGTATGAGAGAGTTGGGTTGGATCTTGATAGATTCCTGGGTGCTTAAGAATGTGGAGTGAGAGTCTAAGGACATGGTTGAGGACCTATAGCAGGCTATGACCTGGATCGCAGTCTTACCCAATGTTAGTTGAACCTGAAGAATCTCAGATGCATTATGCTGGGCTACTAGTCTGGAGGTGCGCATATCCTTTATGAATATGGGGACACCACCACCTTTGGAGCTTTATTCCATATTTTGGGGCCGAAATGTGTGGAATGAGTTATAGCCTGGTAGCACACGGGTGTTTTCTGCTACTTTAAACCAGGCCTCCGTTACAGCCCAAATGTCAATGTTCTCCATTTTGAGGAGTGCTTTGAGTGAGTGCATCTTGAGATTTAGACTTCTAGCATTGAGCAGCATGACCCTTAGATTGCATTTATTTATAGCTGTTATGGTGGTAATTTGGTCTTTGGAACTCCACCTAAAAAAGGCACTATAGGGATTGCAAGAGCCTCAGCTAGTACCCGTAAACCCAGGGGTGACAGATGCAGGCCATCTCTGGCAAAGCATCGAGGTCTGTCAATCATGTCATCCCAAGCAGGCAGATACTGGCTACCCTTAGAATGACACCAGAAACTTAGCCAATTGTTGAAGTCAATCATTTTTTGTTTGCACCACGGAATCATTCTAGGTGATGGTAGGATACTGCTCAGGGCTAGTGCCATATCTGCCTGGCCACATAATCCAAGAGCTCCACCATGTCTCTTTTCATGTAGTCCAGGGTGGTGCATCTCAGGTCATTCACACCCACATGGACAATGACAGAGTCATACTTGTACTTGTGGGGGAGTGACCTGAATGTGTGTGTTATGTGTCAGATTCTGGAACCTGATAGACAGGTGACTGTTACCTTCTCCTTATTTAACCTCATGAGTAGGACATCTGTGTGCATCACTATTGAGTCACCTATGATTAGTGTATTGGGCAAGATGTTTAGCCTTAGGGGCTTAGGTTGAGGGGCACACTGTGGAGGTGAGCTATGTGTCCTATGGTTTGTGCTGTGTTGTGTATGTTTATAGGATGATGTATTTTGAGGACCTTCCCACCCACAACATTTCCCAGTGCCCTACTTTAGCAGTCCTACTGATGTCATTCCCCTTAAAAGTACTTTTGCACAGCGCTAGACCTATAAGCACTGTGGTTCATACAGTAACTATGTAACAGTATAGAACAAATAACTAGACAGGCAGGGGCTCGATTTCCAGTTCTGGTAAGTGTGTGTGTGTGTGTGTGTGTGTGTGTGTGTGTGTGTGTGTGTGTGTGTGTGTGTGTGTGTGTGTGTGTGTGTGTGTCTGTGTGTGTGTGTATATATATATATATATATATATATATATATATATATATATATATACACACACAAGTATGTGTATGTTTTTTGGATGATGTATTTTGTCAACATTCCCATCCACAACACTTCCCAGTGCCCTACTTTAGCAGTGCTGCTGATGTCATTCCCCTTAGAAGCAGCTTTGCACAGCCTCAGCCCTATAAGTACCATGGCGATGCAATAACTATGTAACAGTATAGCACAAATAACTAGATAAGCAGGAGCTCTATTCCCAGTTCTGGCAAATGTGTGAATGTTTGTAGGCTACAGTATTTTGAGGATTTTCCCATCCAGTACACATCCCAGTGGCCAACTTTAGCAGTCCTGCTGATGTCATTCTCCTTAGAAGCACCTTTGGGCACTTGTCAGCCCTATAAGCTCAGTAGCACATGCGATAACTGTGTAACACTATAGTACAGATAACTAGATATGCAGGGGTTCTATTACCAGGTCTGACAAATGTGTGTGTTTAAGTGTATATGCAAGAGTTTCTAAGTATGTATGTCTGTAGGATGAAGTATTTTGAGGCCTTTCCCACCAAGTGCCCTACTTTAGCAGTTCTGCTGATGTCATTCACCTTAGAAGTACCTTTGTGCACTTATCAGCCCTGTAAGCTATGTAGCACATGTGATAACTGCGTAAAGCTATGATACAAATTCCTAGCTAGGTAGGGGATCTATTCTCAGTTTTGGCAAATGTGTGTATATAGGAGTATGCACAAGAGTTTGTAAGTGTATATGTTTGTAAGATGAAGTATTTTGAGGACTTTCCCACCCACAACACTTCCCAGTGACCTACTTGAACAGTCTTGCTGATGTCATTGCCCTTAGAAGTAACTTTGGACAGCACTCAGCCCTATAAGCTCTGTGGCATGTGTAATAACTAAATAACGGTATAGTACAAATAACTAGATAGGCAGGGTTTCTACACTCAGTTGTGGCAAATATGTGTGTGCAAGTGTTTGTAAGTGTCTATGTTTGTAGGGTAATGTACTTTGATGCCCTTCTCACCCAGTACATTTCCCATTGCCATACTTTACAAGGGCACTTGATGTGATCACCTTAGACATACCTTGTGTCACTATGAAATCCTATAAGCTTTGTGGTATGTGTGATAACTGCATAACACTGTAGCTTACATAACTAGATAAGTAGGGGTTTTAATCTCAATACTGGCAACTGTGATACTGTATGTGTATGTGAGACTCAAATCAGTGTGTGTGTGTGTGTGTGTATGTGTGTGTGTGTGTGTGTGTGTGTGTGTGTGTGTGTGTGTGTGTGTGTGTGTGTGTGTGTGTATGTGTTTGGATGAGAGTCATCTGGAGGTGTGGGTTATACCATTTTGAGACATGTACCTCCAAGTACATGTCCCATTGCCCTACTTTACAAGGCCTGCTGATGTCATTCACCCTAGATGTACCTGTATACACTTATCAGCCCTCTAAGCTCTGTGGCATGTGCAATAACTGCATAATACTATAGTGGAAATAGTTAGATAGGTGGGGGTTCTAATCTCAATGCCAACAATTATAGTAGTGTGTGAAGCTTATCCCCTGTGGCTGTTGTGTGTGCAGGTTATAACATTTTAAGGCCTGTTGACCCCCTACCCATGATATTAATTTAAAGACCCTGTTAATGTCATCTGCCTCACATGCACCATGTAACACTATACAGTTCATACCAGTCATCTGTACAAATGTACATGGGATATCCACATATTTGCAACCTATATGTGGTCTGTGTCCCCTGACAATAAGCATTCCTGTGATATCTTTGCCAAATATGTCACAGTCACCATACTGGCAGACATGCCAGCATCAGACATCATACTTGACTGACACATCATGCTGATACAAAGTCTGGCATACTATCACTTGTGCAGCTATGTAGGAGCAGTAGATGAGATAAATCGCTATGTCTGGTGGGTTATTTCACCATCCATGAATGCATTTGCAAGAGTACCTGTTGTAAGAGGTTGTGTGTTTTGTCCCAGGCATATAATGTATGTGGAACATGGCATGTGTACGCAGCACTATAGTACATACAACTGGATATGTAAGGTTACTAATATGTCTATTGGCAACTGTGTATGTGTTTCTGTATGCACAGCCCCTGTGGCTGTCTTCACTGTGTGTATGTTATGCCTATACCATGTTGTATGCCTTTTCCACCCTGTGAACTCCCCCATTGCTAACCTAGTGTCGACCTACACAGATGTCATCCACCGTACAAGCACAGTTACACAGTTTCTAACAACAATCCACTGTGGTGCGATGGCCGTATCACAGTGTATTGTACATTAATAGATGGGTAGGTCAACTACTCTGATGAGTGGCACCTCCATGTGCATGTGTGTCTCAATGCATGTCCCTATGCAGCAGTGTGTGTGTGTGTGTGTGTGTGTGTGTGTGTGTGTGTGTGTGTGTGTGTGTGTGAGTGTGTGTGTGTGTGAGTGTGTGATGGCTGTAACATGTTAAGGGCCTCTGAACCCACCATTGCCAATCCTAACAGTCCCTGCAACTGTAACCCACTTCAATGGTAGTGGCAGACACAGTCACACTAGAGTACTGCTGTGCTATCTGTGTTATGTATCTAGCACTATTATTTGTAAGAATGTGCAGGTAGGAACTGTGCTCAGAACTTTGTCAGCTGCCCCATGTACATGACTATGACTCTGTGTGCACTATCAGCACGACAGGCCAGACATGCATATAAGATAGAAGACACACATGCTGGTGATTGTCAGGTTAGACTAACACAGGCTGACCTGTGTCAGAAATACATACCCCAAACCTGTTATACACAGTACCAGGCAAACCCTCATCAACAGCATGATGGTCGAGTGGATGTGACAGAAATAGCAGGGGAAACAGGTGCTGATAGCTGAATCTGTTGCAGTGAATGTAATGGGTAAGCTTGTGAGGGACCTAGTACCAGTACCAAGTAACCTCCTCTGTATGTGTGAGCCTGTGATCCTATAGAACACCCAGGTGACATGTATACAGGCTAGGTGGTTGTGTCAAGGGTATGTATGCAAGGTCACACTGTCTGCCACAATTGCCCCTCACACAGTGTTGCATGCAAACACACCTGGTAGACATGTACATGTGCACCTGTACCTTGGCTATGAAAAGGTCTCTGTGTTTCCAGTCTGCCTTACTCATCATTGCTACTGATCTGCAGCCCCAGAGCCTGCAGACACACAGACACCTGGAACACAACCAGAATACAGTATGTGACACTACAGTCAGTTAGCAGTACTAACAACAATAGTGTATCATGGCTAACAAGGTACATGCACCTCAGTGTGCACCCATAACCCACTGCCAGCAGACAGCACCTTACACAGCATGACATTGCTACACTGTACCATAGTCACCCTGTACATCAGACCCATATGAACATGTCCTTGAATCGATAGTATGGATAACAGGGTTGTAGCACAGGTGCCATCACATGCACAGGGTGTGGTGTTGGATTGCCAGAGGCCTAATCTGGGCCATATGACTGACATCATGTGTGTGTGTTTGTGTGTGTGTGTGTGTGTGTGTGTGTGTGTGTGTGTGTGTGTGTGTGTGTATATATATATATATATATATATATATATATATATATATATATATATATATATACAAGTATGTGTATGTTTTTTGGATGATGTATTTTGTCAACATTCCCATCCACAACACTTCCCAGTGCCCTACTTTAGCAGTGCTGCTGATGTCATTCCCCTTAGAAGCACCTTTGCACAGCCTCAGCCCTATAAGTACCATGGCGATGCAATAACTATGTAACAGTATAGCACAAATAACTAGATAAGCAGGAGATCTATTCTCAGTTCTGGCAAATGTGTGAATGTTTGTAGGCTACAGTATTTTGAGGATTTTCCCATCCAGTACACATCCCAGTGGCCAACTTTAGCAGTCCTGCTGATGTCATTCTCCTTAGAAGCACCTTTGGGCACTTGTCAGCCCTATAAGCTCAGTAGCACATGCGATAACTGTGTAACACTATAGTACAGATAACTAGATATGCAGGGGTTCTATTACCAGGTCTGACAAATGTGTGTGTGTTTAAGTGTATATGCAAGAGTTTGTAAGTATGTATGTCTGTAGGATGAAGTATTTTGAGGCCTTTCCCACCAAGTGCCCTACTTTAGCAGTCCTGCTGATGTCATTCACCTTAGAAGTACCTTTGTGCACTTATCAGCCCTGTAAGCTATGTAGCACATGTGATAACTGCGTAAAGCTATGATACAAATTCCTAGCTAGGTAGGGGATCAATTCTCAGTTTTGGCAAATGTGTGTATATAGGAGTATGCACAAGAGTTTGTAAGTGTGTATGTTTGTAAGACAAAGTATTTTGAGGACTTTCCCACCCACAACACTTCCCAGTGACCTACTTGAACAGTCTTGCTGATGTCATTGCCCTTAGAAGTAACTTTGGACAGCACTCAGCCATATAAGCTCTGTGGCATGTGTAATAACTAAATAACGGTATAGTACAAATAACTAGATAGGCAGGGGTTCTACACTCAGTTGTGGCAAATATGTGTGTGAAGGTGTTTGTAAGTGTCTATGTTTGTAGGGTAATGTACTTTGATGCCTTTCTCACCCAGTACATTTCCCATTGCCATACTTTACAAGGGCTCTTGATGTGATCACCTTAGACATACCTTGTGTCACTATGAAATCCTATAAGCTTTGTGGTATGTGTGATAACTGCATAACACTGTAGCTTACATAACTAGATAAGTAGGGGTTTTAATCTCAATACTGGCAACTGTGATACTGTATGTGTATGTGAGACTCAAATCAGTGTGTGTGTGTGTGTGTGTGTGTGTGTGTGTGTGTGTGTGTGTGTGTGTGTGTGTGTGTATGTGTTTGGATGAGAGTCATCTGGAGGTGTGGGTTATACCATTTTGAGACATGTACCTCCCAGTACATGTCCCATTGCCCTACTTTACAAGGCCTGCTGATGTCATTCACCTATATGTACCTGTATACACTTATCAGCCCTCTAAGCTCTGTGGCATGTGCAATAACTGCATAATACTATAGTGGAAATAGATAGGTGGGGGTTCTAATCTCAATGCCAACAATTATAGTAGTGTGTGAAGCTTATCCCCTGTGGCTGTTGTGTCTGCAGGTTATAACATTTTAAGGCCTGTTGACCCCCTACCCATGATATTAATTTAAAGACCCTGTTAATGTCATCTGCCTCACATGCACCATGTAACACTATACAGTTCATACCAGTCATCTGTACAAATGTACATGGGATATCCACATATTTGCAACCTATATGTGGTCTGTGTCCCCTGACAATAAGCATCCCTGTGATATCTTTGCCAAATATGTCACAGTCACCATACTGGCAGACATGCCAGCATCAGACATCATACTTGACTGACACATCATGCTGATACAAAGTCTGGCATACTATCACTTGTGCAGCTATGTAGGAGCAGTAGATGAGATAAATCACTATGTCTGGTGGGTTATTTCACCATCCATGAATGCATTTGCAAGAGTACCTGTTGTAAGAGGTTGTGTGTTTTGTCCCAGGCATATAATGTATATGGAACATGGCATGTGTACGCAGCACTATAGTACATACAACTGGATATGTAAGATTACTAATATGTCTATTGGCAACTGTGTATGTGTTTCTGTATGCACAGCCCCTGTGGCTGTCTTCACTGTGTGTATGTTATTCCTATACCATGTTGTATGCCTTTTCCACCCTGTGAACTCCCCCATTGCCAACCTAGTGTCGACCTACACAGATGTCATCCACCGTACAAGCACAGTTACACAGTTTCTAACACCAATCCACTGTGGTGCAATGGCCGTATCACAGTGTATTGTACATTAATAGATGGGTAGGTCATTTACTCTGATGAGTGGCACCTCCATGTGCATGTGTGTCTCAATGCATGTCCCTATGCAGCAGTGTGTGTGTGTGTGTGTGTGTGTGTGTGTGTGTGTGTGTGTGTGTGTGTGTGTGTGTGTGTGTGTGTGTGTGATGGCTGTAACATGTTAAGGGCCTCTGAACCCACCATTGCCAATCCTAACAGTCCCTGCAACTGTAACCCACTTCAATGGTAGTGGCAGACACAGTCACACTAGAGTACTGCTGTGCTATCTGTGTTATGTATCTAGTACTATTATTTGTAAGAATGTGCAGGTAGGAACTGTGGTCAGAACTTTGTCAGCTGCTCCATGTACATGACTATGACTCTGTGTGCACTATCAGCACGACAGGCCAGACATGCATATGAGATAGAAGACACACATGCTGGTGATTGTCAGGTTAGACTAACACAGGCTGACCTGTGTCAGAAATACATACCCCAAACCTGTTATACACAGTACCAGGCAAACCCTCATCAACAGCATGGTGGTTGAGTGGATGTGACAGAAATGGCAGGGGAAATAGCTGCTGATAGCTGAATCTGTTGCAGTGAATGTAATGGGTAAGCTGGTTAGGGACCTAGTACCAGTACCAAGTAACCTCCTCTGTATGTGTGAGCCTGCGCTCCTATAGAACACCCAGGTGACATGTATACAGGCTAGGTGGTTGTGTCAAGGGTATGTATGCAAGGTCACACTGTCCGCCACAATTGCCCCTCACACAGTGTTGCATGCAAACACACCTGGTAAACATGTACATGTGCACCTGTACCTTGGCTATGAAAAGGTCTCTGTGTTTCCAGTCTGCCTTACTCATCATTGCTACTGATCTGCAGCCCCAGAGCCTGCAGACACACAGACACCTGGAACACAACCAGAATACAGTATGTGACACAATAGTCAGTTAGCAGTACTAACAACAATAGTGTATCATGGCTAACAAGGTACATACACCTCAGTGTGCACCCATAACCCACTGCCAGCAGACAGCACCTTACACAGCATGACATTGCTACACTGTGCCATAGTCACCCTGTACATCAGACCCATATGAGCATGTCCTTGAATCGATAGTATGGATAACAGGGTTGTAGCACAGGTGCCATCACATGCACAGGGTGTGGTGTTGGATTGCCAGAGGCCTAAGCTGGGCCATATGACTGACATCATGTGTGTGTGTTTGTGTGTATGTGTGTGTGTGTGTGTGTGTGTGTGTGTGTGTGTGTGTGTGTGTGTGTGTGTGTCTGGAGGGGTGATGTTCAACTGGGCCATGCAGTGGAGCTGTGCGTGTCTGGTGGTGACTGGCCTGGGATAGGGATGTGTGAGTGTTTGTCTGCATACCAGCAAGCAATGTGGATGGTCCACACAGGGCTATGTTGGACAGATGTGGACTGTACATGGCAGGATGTACAGTTTACCGTCTCCCAGCAGGGATGCGGTAACGGGTTCTGCCAGGAGTATCACTGGCACCGCCAGAACCAAGGACAGATGCAGTAATACTCCCTGATGATGTCTGCTGGACCCACATCCTTGATGGGACTGGCCAGGACAACATGCCTATGGCCTGCTCCAGTGTGGTGTGGACAGCACCCTACCATCGGTAGTGCTGTTGGTACTGCCACTTTGGGACTGTGAATGTGCATGGCCATGTGGGCTCACAGCTGATCATGTCACTTACCTACATCCAACTGGCCGATGCCCTACTCCCACCACATGCTCAAGCACAGACATTGCATGGTTGAGCAGTGACAATGTCTCATCGCACTGTCCATTCCCAACATTGGCAAGATGATATATGGCATCACAGCTGTTATGGAGGTTGTCATGCATGGCAGGGAGCATTGCATTCATGACCCTGAGCATCTGTCTGGTGTTGCAATCAGTATGCACCTGTGCCTCCATGATGAACCATAACATGCATCTGGTGACACCTGCCATGGCACTTGTGACAGATGCTTGATGAGCAGCAGTCCTCTGTTGAGTACCCTTGTCCAGCTGCCTGTGTGTGACCTTGCCTGCTCTCTGCTATGGCTGGTGTCTACACTCACACTTGCCATACTCAACACACTAGCCTGTTCTATGCCACCACCCTTAACCTGTCCATTATCCATTACTGCTGAGGACTTGGAATGTGTGGGCATACTGACTGTGTGCGGGGACATGGTGGGTGAAAGTGGGATACCAAACAATGGCATGGATCCAGGCACTGACAACCCAGCCTGTGCCTCACTATGACCACCATCATCATGGGAGTCTGCTATGACACTGACATCAGATTGTGAGGGGGAATGGCACCACTCATGTGTTCACCTGCGAGGGGAACACAACGTATGTACATTAATACCATGCAGTATTATGTTTGCTTACACACACAAACACACACACACACACACACACACACACACACACACACACACACACACACACACACACACACACACACACACACTCCTGGGACAGTCTGGCACAGCTTTGACACCTATGGGCCCTTCAAGGCAGACTTTACGGTAGTTCTGCCTGCCACAATCCATTTCTTTCACTGCTACTGTCCGGCTCACAACAAAGGATGACAAATCCTACTGTATGATGGGCCTAGTAGCAGAATGGTAATTGTGGCCAAGACCAAGGCTATTGGAGTGAGATATACAGTGTCACCAAGTGCATATGCACGTACTGTAAGAGCTGACTTATTGCTATACAGACCACACACAATGACAAGGTATAACAATATGTGATGATAACTGATGAGGGGACAAGACTATACACTATCACTGCCATACATACACAGTTCAGACTCACAGGGATTCATTTCAGACAACATTGCAGAACAGTCTGCAATACATACAGGAAACATGTAAAGTACTAGGTGCATAGCCTCATAAAATGATACCAGGCTATTGGCCTTGATGCCCTCATAAGCATGGAATAGACTTTCTCCCATGCCCCTTCCAAGCTAGCAACTGTTTCCCCTGTCTAACTGGGACACAAGTGGGATCCCAGGAGTGTCTCATCCATTTCCCATGCAGTTGTCCAGCTTCTTCTTCAAGAAGGCTGTAGACACATACTGCTAGACATGGGGAGGGAGTGTATTTTACAGACAGTGTATTGTGTGGGACACTACACTATCCCGCCAGCAAGTACTATACATGTCACAGAACAGGTGAGGGCCTTGCGTGCGTGATGTGTGAGTGCAATCTGTCTTACAGATATGCAGAAGTGCCATCAAGGCTGGCTTGGACATGGCCTTGTATACCAGACACAGGTCACCTATGATCAGTCTGGATGAGACTGAGTACAGGGACAGAGATTTCAACCTCCCTGTATAGGAAAGGTGTTGCAGACCCTGGAATTGCCTGGTCAGGAACCTCTGTGGTCTCTGCAACTGCAGCATTTGTTTGGCAAGGTACATGCCAAAGGAGCCATTGTACTTGGTAATGCATCTGATAAGGGTGGAGTACAGGGATGTTGTGGCCTCCTGGTTCCTGGATGACATACCCATATTTGTGAGGTTAGCCATGTAGACAGCCTTCCATACAATGGTGCCCACACAGTGGGAAGCTGTCAGGTTGCTACCAACCTTGGTGCACAAGTCACCTCACACCTGATTACATGCTCAGTACATTATTACTGTCATAATTAGTGTAGATGACATCTGCCACAGCAAGAAGAATGATGCCTCTCCTGGCATTCAGTTTGTGGAAATGCTTCTTGCACCAGTCATTAATTGGGTGAGGGTCTCTTGGGGGATACTCACATCAGTAGAGGAATGTAATACAGTGGCCAGCTTGCAAGCATTTGTACACCTGGTCAGCAACAGACCACTGCTTTTGTCCTGTACCTCAGATACGTCCCCCAGACCAATCCTTGGAGTACACTGCTTTGGAAGACTCTACTACTAGAAGTCAGTTTCACTACTTTGATTGAGTGGGTATTATCATTGGGCCAGTTAGCTACCATCTAGTAACATACAGGTTGGTTCCTAGCTGTGTAGGCATATATATCCTGGCCACCTGGGGATTATTGTGAGAAAATTGGGCTAGGTGAAGGTAAGCATTGTTCACCATCTTCCCCTCATCCTTGTGTCTGGTAACCATTTCAGAGAGGTTGACTAGGTTTAACAGGCCTGATTTCCCTTTGACAATACCATGTTGTGTGGGCTCAGACATTTCAATGTTGCATTTCAATATCTGCTTTTACTGTATTTGTGTTTCTTCCTACTTTATTTTGCTTTTGCATCATCTTAAAAGTACTTGATTGTATTTATTACTGCTTGGTGTAACTCATTCTAAGCCTTTTAGTTTAAGCACTTGGGCTTCAGACCAGTTGTTTTACATTAAGAAGGTTTGTGGTCTGCACTGTAGTGGCAGAACAGGTAGCTTACATCCTTCTAAGTTGGGAACTGCTGATTGAGGGCTCAGTGTCTGTTATTCTAAAAGTGTATTAATTCTGGTTTAAGCACTTAGGCTTCAGGCCAGTTATTTTACATTAAGAGGGTTCGTGGTCTGCACTCTTGTGGGAGGAGAGGCTGGACTCTGCCCTTCTGAGCTGGGAATTTCTGGTTAAAGGCTTATAGTGCCTGCATATTTGAACTGCTTCCTTCTGAAATTGGTACACCTTGTTTGTTGTAGCATAGACTAGATCCAGGCCTGCTGAATCTAGCTTTGTTTGTATAACTTGAGCACTAATCAGGCATTCTTTAAAGTATTCAATTGTATTTATTACTGCTTGGTAGTAACTTGATTAAAGTGTAGCTATCATTCTAAGTCTTTTGGATTAAGCACTTGGGCTTCAGACCAGTTGTTTTACATTAGGAAGGTTTGTGGCCTGCACTGTAGTGGCAGCACAGGTAGCTTTCATCCTTCTAAGTTGGGAACTGCTGATTGAGGGCTCAGTGTCTGTTATTCTAAAAGTGTATTAGTTCTGGTTTAAGCACTTGGGCTTCAGGCCAGTTATTTTACATTAAGAGGGTTCGTGGTCTGCACTCTTGTGGGAGGAGAGGCTGGACTCTGCCCTTCTGAGCTGGGAATTTCTGGTTAAAGGCTTATAGTGCCTGCATATTTGAACTGCTTCCTTCTGAAATTGGTACACCTTGTTTGTTGTAGCATAGACTAGATCCAGGCCTGCTGAATCTAGCTTTGTTTGTATGCTTGTTATTTACCTGAAATGCTAATTCCACCTAAAACGCGGCTTTTCAGCCCTTCTGTGGATCCCTAGTGATATCTGCATTGCTTACTGTACTTATTTCCTTGTTTCACTTGAAAGAAAGTTACTGTTTGACGTTTTTGCATTTAAGTTACTTGTAACACATTGCATTTAAGTTACCTGGCACTTGCTCACTAAAGCAATTATATAAGTCAGCACTAAAAAAATAAAAGCACTACACCCTCACAAACTCCCCTTGAGTAACTTGTTCCCCATTGGCCCTTTTTTTCAATTATAAAGGAATTTCCAATACTATTCTAGCATGTCCAAAGGTCAGTTGTCAATCTCCTCTCCAGTCCAGCTGGTGAATCTGGGAATCTTGAGGCAATGTTACAACTGCCTCATGTACACAGACAACCCTCTCCTCCTCCCAACAAATTCCAACACATGTGAGAGATGCAACTATATAGCCAAACTGGAGGCTAAACTCTCTCAACTCAGTACTGGTGTAACCAGTCAGGAGGAGAAGGAAACCACACTCACTACAATTCCAGTCTCACATAGACCTACCATGACAGCAAACCAAACACATAAACACACAAAAACATACTTGGAGGCTCTAAATAAAAATCTGCCTAAGCAGCAGAGACCTCCAAAGCAGACACCCAAGCAACCGCTACCCCAAAACAAAACACGTGCAACACATAGCTCACAAAGCCAGTGTGCCAAACAGTCACAGCCCTTAAGGCTAAACAACACACCTGATACACTTGTAATAGGTGACTCTATCGTCAGGCACACTGACGTCCCACTCACCAGGCTGAACAAGGAGAAGGTCACGGTGAGCTGCCTGTTGGGCGCTAGGATCCGCCACATAGCACAAGCACTCAGGTCACTTCAAGGCAAGTACAAATATGACTCAGTCATTGTCCATGCTGGTGTGAATGACCTGAGACATACCTCCCTAGACTACACGAAAAGAGACATAGAGGAGCTCTCTGAGCATGTAGCCCAGGCCGGTATGACCCTGACCTTGAGTAGCATCTTACCCTCATCAAGAATGATGCCACAATATGAAGACTAGATGATCAATTTCAACAATTGGCTTAAGTATTGGTGTCATTCAAAGGGGATCCAATGCCTGTCATCCTGGGATGACATGCTCGACAAGCCACGATGCTTCGCTAGGGATGGCTTGCACCAGTCACCCCTGGGCTTTCGGATATTGGCAAAGGCTCTTGCTACCCCCATAGTGCCTTTTTTAGGCAAGGCTCAAAAGACAAACCCACCTCCATAGGTATCACAAGGGATAAGAAACTAAGAGTAATGCTACTCAATGCCAGAAGTCTAAACCTCAAGATGCACGCACTCGAAACTCTCCTTAGCGTGGAGAACATCGATATCTGTGTAGTAACAGAAACCTGGTTCAAGGCTCCCTAGAGCACCCCAGCACTACCAGGTTATACCTCGTACCATGCTTTTTGGCCCCAAAACTTGGACCGAACCACAAAAGGAGGGGGGTATCAATATTCGTCAAAGATACCCACACCTCCAGGTTGGTGGCACAGCACGAAGCATCAGAGACTATCCATGTGCAACTAACACTGGGTAAAACTGCCTTCCAGTTTATAGCCTGCTACAGACCACCCTCCCAAACCCAGGAACCCCACTCAGCCTTCCTGAGAACACTGGAAAATATGAAGGTCTCTCCAAACACCATTGTATTGGGAGACTTCAACTACCCAAACATAGACTGGGAGCATTACTCTAGCTCCAACACCCTAGCCCAAAGGTTCCTAGAATTTATAAACTCAAATGCTATGGAACAACTTGTTACCACTCCCACAAGAGGGGAAAACATACTGGACCTGATCATCACCAACATGGGGACGCTATGCTCCAGACCAGAAGTGTATCCCTCACTGGTAAGATCAGACCATAAACTAATCTAACTGGATATTCACATCCCGACCCCACACCCTGCCCAGAAAACCACAGTGAAAAACTTCTGTAAAGCAAATTTCACACTCCTCAAAACTGAGGTGGAATCCTTCAAAGCCCCCGGGCCTGTGGAAAATACGGCCCAGACCGCATAATCCTTTATAAATGCATTCTATGAACACCTTCAGGAATGCATGGATCATGCGATCCCAAATAAAACCAAGACCCAATCCTCCAAAGGCAGACGTCCTGTCTGGTGGTCCCCAGCCATAAACAAACTATACAATAGAAGGAGGAAGCTACTACATGATAGAGCAAAATCCCAAAAAGGGAAGGCATCTCTGATCAGTATTAGCAAAAGACTATGGGCACTCATAAAATCGTCTAAGGCCAGCTTCGAGAGAAAAATTGCACAGGACACTAAGGATAATCACAAGGCTTTCTTTAGTTATGTTAGGAACCTGGGTGGGAATTCCCAGATATGCTCAGAATTAGTCCAAAATGACAAAAAATACACCGAACCCACAGACATTGCCAACATCCTAGCTGACAGGTTCAGCGCAAAATCCCCCCCCCTCCCCACCAAAAGGGCAAATATCTATCCCAGCAGAGTGCTGCCCCCCTGACATCTCAGATGCTCAGTTAAGAGCTGCCCTCTCCAAAGCAAAAAACACAGCATCAATGGGACCAGACGGTGTCTCGGGCTGCATCCTACATGAACTCCAAGAAGAGCTAAACCCAAACATAAAACTACTGTTCAATCTCAGCCTTGCTACAGGATATGTACCCAAAGAGTGGCGTACAGCAACAGTGGTCCCTCTCCACAAAGGTGGTGCTTTCAACGGATCCTGGAAACTATCGCCCCATAAGCCCGACTAGCTTGGTCTGCAAAGCTATGGAAAGGATCATCATGGACCTCATAAATAAAGATATTGGGGACCTACAGACACTGGATCGTACCCAGTTGGGCTTTGTTAAGGGCAGATCCTGCCTCTTAAACCTGGTCAATTTCTTTGAAACAGTCACCAAGGCCATTGACGAGGGGAAGGTGGTCTACAGAGCCTACCTGGACCTCGTAAAAGCCTTCGATACAATAACCCACTCGGGCATTATAGATAAGCTCACCAGCTTAAATATAAACCCCTATGTCACTAGATGGGTTGCAAACTGGCTCAAGGACGGAACCCACATGGTTAGAATTGCTGGAGCCATGTCAGACTCCAAACCAGTTAGAAGTGGCATCCTACAAGGCTCAGTTCTGGGACCTCTCTTGTTCGGTATATATTTCTCAGAGGTACAGGCCAACACGGAAGGACTGTGGCTGACCAAGTTCGCAGATGACTGCAAACTGGGCGCCATAATCGACTCTCCAGCCAACACAAGCATCCTCCAAAAGGGCCTCATAGAAACAGACAACTGGTGCCAGAGCCATGGCCTCAAGCTAAACGCCCAAAAGTGTATAGTCATCCCCTTTGGAAAAAACAAAGTGTCCACAAATTACCACATAGGTGGTAATCCATTAAGTACGGAAGAAGTAATTAGGGACCTGGGGACCCAAGTTGATAGCAATCTCTCATTTGACATCCACGTGGCCAAAGTGGTTAGAAAAACATTTTATATAGCCCACCTAATCATGAAGGGATTCACATCTAGATCAGGGGAGGTCATCATGCCTCTCTACTCATCCCTCATCAGGCCCATAATTGAGTTCAATGCCCCTTTTTGGATGTACCTTACCAGACACCTGCAGCAACTGGAAAGACCCCAAAAGTACCTCACCAAGAGGATCAAAGGGCTCAAACAGATGCCATATGCTGCCCGGTTAAAGAAACTCCAGCTCTACTCAGTGGCATACCGCCTGCTCAGAGGCGATCTGTGCCTGACGTATAAAGTCATGTCCAACCCGGAATTAATGGACATGCTGCACCTCAGAAAATCCAAATCCCATCAAGCTACGAGCTCGAGAGACTTGAACCTCAGCACTGAAATAAATAGGACATGCTGGAGGGACAGATTCATAACCCAGAGGCTCCCTTCACTCTGGAATAAAATCCCAGTCCAGGTTAGGCAGAGTCCCTCATTGACTCTCTTCAAGAGGAATCTTGATGAGTGGATGAGAGATCATAGGTTTACCCCGGGTATCACTTCTGTGTCACTGTTAGACAGAGGCACAGTATACTAACATTGAAAAAGGGCATAGCAAAATTAATTTAAAATGGGTGGCGAAAGCCAAACACACTCTGGCTAGGCTTATAAATGCCCTAGGGCAGATAGCCTAGTATGAACCTGTGAACCTATGTCCCTGTTCATAATGTCCTTCATATTGCCTTCCATGCCCTTGCAGAGCAGGCTAGTTAGGCTGATGTGCAAATCATTGGCTGGGTCAGTGGATTGCTCCACCTTTGTGTATAGGAACGACAGTGGCTGTCCTCTGTGCAGATGGGATGACACCGGTGCTTAGGCTGTGGTTGGCTAGAGTGCGGAATGGATCTGAGAGCCCATGCCTGTTTTCATCCAGGGATGGTATCAGGCCTATGGAGACTTTTGTGTGTTGCCTTTGAGAGGGCATTACGGATCTGCTTCCTGATTATGGGGGGGGGGGTAGGTGTTGTGCATGCACATGTGTACCAATTGGGGGAAAGGTGGGTGATGTTTACACTTTACCTGTCTGCAGCTGATTGCCTATATCTATGCCATATGTGTATGTTGTGTTATTGACCACCACTACAGAGCAGATTTGTGTGTTGCCTCTGGTATTGCAGACACATGTGCAGAAGGCCTAGTGATTGGCCTTGGTGGATGTGTCCAATTTTCACTCAAAGCTAGCGTTAGGGTAATTTACCTGCAACCTTATTTGCTTGTTCAGAGCAAGGTGACATTGCTTCCAATAAGGCGCCTGTTCCTTCTTGGCCTGTCCAGCAATTATTTTCACCTGTTATGGTATTTGTGTATTGCTGCTGTCCACCACAGACCTATACCCTACCTTGTAAGAGATGATGTTGTCCTGACAGGTATTGCTGAGTCCATATAGCTATGTAGGTGGCCACATAGTATTGTGGTGTGGACCTGCACACTACTGCAAGTTCCAGCTGATGGGACATAGGCTGTAAAGCCACTTCTACCTGCTTTGATGTTGGTTAAGACCAGGTATAGGTTATTACCACCTGTCGTAGGAGTGTTGACTGGCTGATCCACTGCATTGCCATTGACAAAGCCAAAGAATCTATGTGCATTCATGTTCAGGTGGCATAGGTCAGGCACACAATGGATGGGTAGTTGAAGTCACCCAGGAGAAGAGTAGACAATTGAATCCTGACAGATTCCAGCAAGTCCCAGTAGGTGTGATGGGTGTCCATAGTCATGGTTGGAGGCCTGCAGCTAGCTATAATTTGAGTAGGTGTTTTGTCAACTAACTGCACTCGGGATGTCTCCCACACATCATGCTATTTGGCTAGCCTGGAGGTGTGCATGTGTATGTTATGTTCAACACTCCACCTCCTGTGGCTTTGCAGCCCTCCCATTGGGGTCTAAATGTATGATGGGATGATTAACCTGGCAAGGTTGGTGTGCTATCCACAGCTACAAAGCAGGTGTCAGTGACTGCACAAATGTCATCATCCTACAGGCCAAGGTCCGTCTGCATTGACATGGGTTTGATGCTAATACACCTAGCTACTGTTAGAGGAAGACATCTGCACAAGGGCACATGTCACTGGTGGGCAAAGACCCAATAATAGTGTTAGATTTTGAATCTAGATGAAACACATGTAGTTGCCAGCAAAGACAGAGCAGCATTCACAGGTCTACTCTACAGGATATGACTTCTGACAATCAAATGTATGCTATTGTGTTATGACTTCAATCTTTAATGAGATGCCGGTGATGTGCCAGACAATATACAACTGTATGAGGCACTGACTATAAATATGAGGCAAACATGTGGTCAGTCTGCAAAACTTTGGGCAGTTGTAAGGTATGGGCTCAGTATATCACATACAGTTCAACGCACATTTCTGCACCTGTTGTGTACTATGTACATAACCTATATAAGTCTCCTACATTTGTAGGACAAACATATATATCATAGAAGCATTCACAGGTGACATATGAATATGTACAACATCCCAGGTAGCTGGCCTAACAGTCTCACACTCAGTATTGCACAACAGACACTCCAGTAGTAGTCATACATGAGCTGACCTTTACTGGGGTGACTCAGGGGCCAGAGATGTAATCCATGTCAATGCAGACAGGACATGCAGGAATGGCCATAGGTGCCGAGCAGCAGCATGTGAGTCCAGCAGGTCTTGTTGCAACCTAGTGTTGAATGTCTTTTTAGACATTATTGCATCCCCCTTCTGAATTCATTACAAGCTTATGTGATTGACGTACCTGTTATAGTGCTGAAGAGTTTCCTCAGAATACTGAAAATGGGTAGGTTTGTGTATTCACAGTCTGTCTTTTTGTAGATGGTTTCAGACCTGTGTTGCATAGGCAGCAGCTTGCCTGTTGTAGCTAATGCTCATGAGCAGGTGATGCCCTGTGTACCAATTGGTGTCTTCCACTTGCTACTTGCATCCAGAGGAGCTGTGTTGTCTTTCCATTAGCCAATGCCATAGCAACACAGTGTTATAATTAAGTCCTTCATGTGGGCCTTGCCCCTTTTCCTTGCCTGTGTGGAGGACATTCTGGAGGTGTGGGGGCTACAGCTTCACAGACAGTAGGTGGAAATACCTCTCAGGACAAGACATGTGGAGATGACCCAACAACATGGGGGACAAAGCTCCAGAATTGGGTACAGATTGTAAGTAACTATTGCTGTTATACACATAGAGGATTGCTAGATTAACAGGGTTTGTCTGGACATGCATTTTCTGTGTGACTTGATGTCTGACAGTGATATGTCTCTGACATACCTCTCAATTGTCCAGATGTCCACAGACTGCTCAGAGGTTTGCCTGTTATGTTTGGTCTGTTTTTGTGAAATCAGTAGGATAATGTGAGGATTGTAGTCAGTAAATGCTGACATCCATTAGTGTCTCAGACATCATATCCTTCAGGGATGTTATGTTACAATAAATCCTGTAGCACCAGCAACTGTTTCAGTTTGTAACATCCTTATGTGGGATATGTCCCTCTTTCTGGCCCCCTGGCCCCCAAGTATGTAATACTTTGTCCAGCTGTCTTGCAGTAAGAGATTCAGAGGTGTGGTATATCATTATTTAGTGACTCCACTCCTGGTGTCATCCCAGTGACTTGGCAGACTCGTGGATGTGGTATGCGGCAGTGGCCATAAATGTGGTCCCACACCCTAGAGATTCTGTGGAGATCTGTACAGTTGAGAGATATGTATGTCTGGCCATTGTTAACAGACCACCAAGATTGTGTAGCAATGTTGTGTGTAAATGTTTGTTGGGCTGTGTAGGGACAGTAGCAGATGTGAGTGTCATAGCTCCTTTTCTACGTGAATGTGCATGCTACTACAGTTGCTGGTGGTCTATCATGTGTATATGTTTGTAGGGGCAGACTGGAAAATGTCTGGTAACACCTCAGGATTCCCAGTAGACTGTGAATTGGGCCAGTTTATGTCAGTGTAGTGTGTGACTGGCCATCAGGATATGTTTGATCAAACAGTCGTACTAACCTAGAGTTCATTTGGGGTACTGGTATGTTGCTGTGACTGTGGTGCAAATGGTTTTGGGGGGACATTTTTGCACCAATATCTAATTTTCTCTACAGTTCCATCCCTGTAGTGAATGCTATATTTGGAAAAACATGAGTAACGCCCCAGAGCTGGTTTGGGTAGTGTCGTGTTGGTCTTACTGTGGTTCAGAAGGTGCTAGGCGAAATAGCTGGCAGCTCTCACTGTTTTTTCTGTTCTGTTACATGACTGCAGTCATACCTCTCCACTGTCCAGATGTCTAGACACTGTCCAGATGCATGGCTTATATGCTTGATCTGTTCCTCATAATTGTTGTGGGCTTCTGAGAAATCACTGGGATGATGTGAGCATTGACATCAGTAAATAATGACATTCATTTGTGTTTCACACCTGGCATCTATCAGGAATTATATGTTAAATCAAACCATGCTACTCTAGCAGACTTCTACATGTATAACAGCCATATTTCAAAGATATCATTATTGTTTGCCCTTTATCCTCCCACATTGTCAGGCTTTTTGCAGATGTCTTGCATTAAGAAGTTGGTTCTCTCTCTCTCGCTCTCTCTCTCTATATATATATATATATATATATATATATATATATATATATATATGTGTGTGTGTGTGTGTGTGTGTGTGTGTGTATAAACATACACACACACACACACACACACATATATATATATATATATATATATATATATATATATATATATATAGACACACACACACACACACACACATATGTATTTATATATACATATAAATATATGTATATAAGAGTACTACAGATATATATTTTTTCCCTTATGTGAAATGACTGTAGTGCATGATATGTTTGTAAAAACATTACACATTCCTACAGCTCAGATGGTGTAGAGGTATGTTGCTGTGATTGTAGTGCACAGGGTCCTGGGTTCAAGACTTGGAAGTGATGGCTTTTTTTCATTAATGTTAAATGACCAGAATGCATGATATGTTTGTAAAAACATTGCAAACTCATGCAGCTCATATGGTCAAGTGGTATATTGCTGTGAATGTAGTGCACAGCGTCCTGTGTTTGAGACTTGGCAGGTTAGGCAGAACAAGGGCTGATGGAGACAGAGTGATTAAAGCAGTTGTAAGTGGATTTATATGCTTTTGCATGAAGCTAAGAGATAGTTAAGTCCTCTTGGCTTCACTTAGCGCCGCTTACTCCTGTACTGATTTTAATTAAAGAAAAGAAAAAAGGGTGATAGGAAAGTGGTGAAATGGGGACAAGTAGGGGGTGAAACATTTGGAGAACCAGCTAGGGATGTACAAGACATTTCTTCTGCAGCAACAGCTGTGAATAATGTGTAGAATTTGGAATTTACAGTTTCATACCCCACAGGGAGGGGTGTTGGTGACAAACATTTGGAGAATAATTTGTGGGTAGATTGATTAATTACATTGTACATGGGGATAAAACGTAGAGCTATGTATGGGGCAATTATTTTTTTTTTTGTGGGACAGATGCCCTTTTTGCTTTTTTCGGTGAGAGTGGGATGTTGGGGAAGGACTGTAGGTATATTTGGGGAGGTAGGATGGGTAGGATAGGTAGGATTTGCAGATGGACAAGACACACAAGACAGCAGACAGGGGTGGTATATGACACATGAGGGGGGTAAACACCTTGGACAGGGAGGGTAGTTGGGAATCAGAGGCCCATGAACCCCCAAATGGATACAGTGGGACTGAGGTCCCCACCCATGGGCAGTCACCACTGCACTTTCACGGCCCCGAAGGGGTTGTGCTGGGGGCTGCCCTCCTTCTGGCACAACTGCCCACCCATCTCTTAGTGGATAATGCTGTGCACCATACCCCAGAACTGTCGGTGGGTGACAGGGTCCTCTCCGTGCCCGTACCCAGAGGGATGGGCCCTGTCCCCTGAGGCGGTTCCATCCGAAGGTGGTGCAGGACCAATGGACAAGGATGTTCTGGGTTGGGTCCCGGACAGGCGGATCCACCGCGATCTGCCTTCCCAAACGTGCTATGGTGTTGTGGTTTTCTCAGATATATTGGTTAGTCATGAGCAACACATTTCAAAATTAGTTATAACAGCATGCGTGGGAGTTCCCTTTAACCCAAACCAACAGATTTGAAACAGTTGCATAGCAAGCAGGACATATGCATAAATGGAACAACAGTATGCATTTTAACAGCATGCAAGTTACATTGATGGCAACAGGCCACCAATAATGGTATTTGAACAAGGTATGTTAATATGCAACCAATGAAATATATGAACAATAATAGAACATACGTCCCAACAGCAGGTTTTGTGAACAACATACCTATAGTATATGAATAATAATTTTTGGTGCAGATGATGGGTGGGGGGGGTGAGAATAAAATGTCCATTAACAACTGTATCAGCTTCTATTTTTTACAACAGTACTGCTCAATACTGTACAGGTCTGCCCTCACTTTACATCTACCTATGGCCCATAGCATCTGTGGCACATGCATACCTGTTAGACTGTCAACCTGTAATGCTATGGGGCAGACTGGGTACATGGTGGCTACTTTACTGGAGGGGGCTTGTACATGTCAGGGTTACATACTTGACAAAGAAGGGGTATTTTGCAATGATCTTGTGTGAGTCTGCTACTACCATAGTTCACCTGGATTCCTATCTGTGTCCAAGGTGATTGGCAGCAGTGACCACTAGCTGTGACATCATGACACTTGGGAGACATGTATCGGGAAGAGGCCATGATGTATGTACCTATCCTGTTGACATTTGCAGGCATATGGGGTTGGACAGTGGAACAGTTGTACATGGTGTATTAGTATACCATTCATACAGCTACTATATACATTTCTTTACCTGTAAGAGCTGTGGAGAAAATATCTGTTAACACTTTCTGACTGTTTCTACAAATATTCAGGGCTTCTACTGTTTGTATATGCACACATCTCAGTACCACTCCCTGGAGTGGGAACTGCTGTCATTTACTTGACTGATTTCTGACTAATACTCTCTGGGTTGGACAGTCTGACCTTGTAATTCTGAAATTCATGCATGGCAGATAGTTATTGTACTGTTTATTACTCCTTTGAAATACTGCAATCTGGAAAGCAAAGGTTAACACAAGACTGCAATGCATATTAGCTGTTTCCCAGAACAGCCTTTGTTATTTCATGCTGTCAACACCATATTTGCTGTAATGAACCAGTGCACATTCTTTTCTACAGCAACATACCAGAGTAAATACAACAGTTTGTTTTATATTTTATTACAGTGAAATGACATTTTTATTAATGGACATCCTGCGGATAAGTATTAGTGTGCCAAACATATTTTATTCACTAGACACAGTACACAGTCTACCTACTGGCAGTAAACAATGTACTCCTTCTACTTTATGGTGCTATATACTGCAAGATAGATCTGTACTCACCAGCCTGCCGGTGCATCCTTGTCAGTCTGTTGGCATGGGCCTCGATGTTCATAGCCCTCTCTTCTGCAGCTATAGGGGTAGAAACAAACATGATGCATACCTGTCTATCATATACTCAGGCTAGAATTTGGTACAGCTCTGTCTGGAATACTTACAAACTGCTAGATCATGCTGGTCCTGAACATCTTGGCTCCATTGGGCCAATACCTGCCCCATCCTATGCTTTAGGTTGACATAATGATGCCATGCCTGCTCATAAGTTCAGAGGATTCCAGTGGCACTGGTGAGGTCATGTGCCACATGGTGCTAGGCCTCTGCTTTGTACTGAGAGCCTTGGTACTGATCCTATAGCAGTCTGTCATCATGGTATTCTACGAGGAGTCCAGTCATGACCCTGGACTCCAGGATGCCCCAGCGCTGATCCTGAAAGCACGCTGCCTCTCCAAAGGCAGACATGTTCCTGCAGAGATCAAACTAAACAGGTTATGGCTGTATTCCCACCTGCATGGTTTAAATAAGGTCATATTCTGCCCGTTGCCATCATTGGACCATTTTGAAAATGCTAAGCTCAGCTAAGCAGTGCATAAACCTGCTAAGCTGGGTTGAACAGTGCCTAAAGGGGTAATTGCTGATCATTGCTTAACAGTGCACAAATCTGTTTAGCTGAGCTTACTGCTGCTCAGCATTTACACTTAAGTAATGCTTACATCGACTAAGCATAGCTGAGCACTGATAACCTTTGCCCAATTTTCATTTTAATAAAATATCAGGATAATGACTTCATTAATCATTACTGACATATTAGTACGTGTATATGATTTACTTTACATGACATCCCTCTATGTGCTTTCATTACATTACCATGGGGTGTGACTATAATGTATGGGACACGTGTAAACATGGGTCATTTCACATATCATATGCACTCACGCTTACATTTTAGACAAGCTACACTACCCTGGTTGACAAATATCACTTATTACATAATTTAAAATAAAAATAGTAATTTTAACACTGCTTTCCCATGTAAAAATGAAGTGCCTGTCTTGGTACTTGAACCGCAAATGCCTGTATGTAGAGCCAACACTCTAACCACTATGCGATCTCAGCTTGGAAATTTCAGCTGTATATTTTTATTTATCTCCTATGCATTGCTTCAGCAATGCTGAGCAGAGGGCCATAACACACACTACCACTCAGCTATGCTTAAACATATCTTAGAATGGAGAAAAAAAATTGTAAACCCACTTTATTTACATGTATCTGTACTTCTTGCCAGTTACAGTAAGGGGAATTGTAAAGGGACACATAGGGGCAGATTTTATTATTGGTCTTACAAAGTTAGGAACTGTGACTGTGGTTTTCTAGCAAATCATTGGCAAATCACGTGGGGTGTAAGTCAGAACATACTGACAGGCATTTGGATTTCAGACTTCATATCCTTCAGGAAATCAGTGCTACTGCAAGCCTTTTATTCCATCAATGTTCTGGGTTTGTCAGTATAATATTTAAAAAGTGTCCCCTATTTTTGTGCCTTTGTCCCCCCATTATTGATGGCTTTGCACAGCTTTCTTGCTCTAGGAGGTTGAGAAGTATGTGAGCCAGGTATTTGGGCATTCTGCAGATATCTGTACAGTTAACAGCTATGGCTGTATGGCACTTTTATAATGCAGGGGGTGTGTGACAGAACCTGTCACACACCCCCTGCAATGTTTCTTGCTCCCCTATCTATCTCAGTGTCCGTGGCCACTGAAATGCTCAAATTATTTCATATCAGTGTCTGTGGACACTGTAATGCTTTTCAAAAGTGCTGTATGGCGCTTTCTGAGTGTACAGGGTATGTTATACATGCCCCCTGCACTCAGTGATGTTTGTGTCCACATAGTCGTAACAGTAACATGTCTTCATGAATATGCAAGGTTCTTTACTGCTACAGCCGCGCTAACATGGAGATGGTCCACTCCATGTTGGAATAATGCTATTCTGACATGAAGTTTAATAAATCCCTGAGCCTAACTTTCCCCTTTCAATCTTAGTCCTACTCTGAGAAGAAGCCTTTAGACTTTATTGCTCCACCACATGTACATATGTGCAGACTGCTTGCTCATCTTTTTCACTCCCTTGGAAAACCCAACTGAATACATTGTCAATGTAAAAAAAAAAATCTTTTAATATTTTGTTTTCATGTTATTATACTATACTTCTGCATATTTGGAACTTATGTATTAAAATTCTCTGTACGTGGTTGTAACATTTGTTCTGTAACATGTCTCTATAGGAGCTTTTCTCCTCTGGTCTCCACTGAAAATGGGTTCCTAACTCAGTTGGACTAACCCGGTTAAGAAATGTCAAATAAAATAAATAAAGAAAATAAGGTGTATATATGTATGATTAAAAAAATCTAAATATCTCCAGTATGATAGAATGATGGTCCTCTGTGTCTTGAGACAGAAAATGCAGCATATCTATTAACTTCTTGGTTTAAGAATTCTGGGCAAAGCCAAACTTAATAGAAAGACAAAAGCCAAAGCGGGAGAATTTAGAAGTATTAATATAATGTGCTTCAAAGTTAATATGATCGTAGTTGCTACATCAGTGTGCATTGTATGAGCAATAAGAGGTAACTGTGATATCTGGCATTATTGGCCAACTGTGGTCATCAGTGAAATATGAGAATGCCAAACTTGTAGGCAGGACAAAAAAAAAAAAACAGGAGGGGTGATCGATCTAGCATTCACTTAGGGCATCTACTTTGCAGTATAACTCAGTGTTGTCATGCAAGTTGAGACATACTGCGTATACTGTTTAGCTTATTGTATGGTAGATTCTACTCAATAAATGAGTTAAGATAAATTGTCAACTTCTTTAAATCAGTTGTCTATTTTTCTGCAGATATTTATTTGGAGCTCTTCATGGAGCATGGGCCAGGTCTATATACATTCTGGTGACCTGCTCACCTTTGTTAGCAACTGGGTGAATAACTAAAGCTGACACCTTATAATAGTAGTTTAAGTAAATAAATGGCATTTCAGATCAGCAGGTCAGCATAGTTATACTATGAAGTGGTTGGATTTTGCAAATCACTAAACGGACAGCAAGCTGTCATTTGAAATGGTGAAAAGAGGAATGTTGCTTCACTTTCCAGTACAGTTGGTTGTTCGGTGTACTACAATAGCGAAGAACAGTTAGCAAGTTTCACAGGGTGAGTACAGTAGAGCCTGTATTCATGGCACATAGGTAGTGTTACATTAAGAAAGTACAGTTGTGTACACTTACCATAAATGTAGATGTTCGAGTGTATTCACTGTTGCAGTCATTACATTTGGGGTAATCTGTTGGCAGGTTGCCATCAGTCGGCCTGAATTCCAAAGTCTTGGGTCCTGCGTTGGTTGCTGTCTTCTCTTCCATGACGTCAGGTTGTCAGGGGTATAAGACACGCAGCCGACACCATTTTCTTTAGTTTTTCTTGCCCCTGATGTCACGTGCCCCAAAAAGGTAGCAATAGTATATATATATATATATATATATATATATATATATATATATATATATATATATATATATATATATATACATGCATCAAAATAAACTTTACCTTCATCTACAAGCAAATACACCACATAGGTTGTAGAGGATAGAGAAGGAAAGATAAACTTTAGAATGACAGGGGGATGGCGGGAGGGTAACCTGGACTGCAACAGTGAATACACTCGAACATCTACATTTATGGTAAGTGTACACAACTGTACTACATTCTTCATGTTTTACTGTTGCAGTCATTACATTTGGGTAGAATCCTAAAGCTATGGTTGGGAGGCTGGAGCAAAACAGCATTAGGTGCGGCTATAAGGCCCTGCAACACTGCAGTGGCAAAGCCTGCCCTGGACAT
The DNA here is from genome assembly GCF_019279795.1 of Protopterus annectens. Classification (NCBI taxonomy): domain Eukaryota; kingdom Metazoa; phylum Chordata; order Ceratodontiformes; family Protopteridae; genus Protopterus; species Protopterus annectens. The sequence goes on from NC_056740.1 coordinate 293,183,506, forward strand.
AGAGTAGAGAGACAAATGGTAATGCTTCGTAAAGGTGTGAACAGAACTCCAACTAGCAGCCTCTAGAATGTCTTTGGTTGGTACCCCTCTGAGAAAGGCTGCTGAAGCAGCTGCAGCTCTGGTGGAATGAAACCTAATGCCCTTGAGCACAGGTTTACCATGGTGCAAGTAGCAGAAATGGATGCAATGGCTTATCCACTTTGAAATTGTCTGCTTTGAAATAGGCTTTCCTTCTGATCCTGCAGCATATGACACTAGTAATTGCTCAGTTTTTCTTAGAGCTTTTGTCCTGCTCAAGTAGAATCTTAGTTGTCTGTGTACGTCCAAGGAATGCAGAATTCTCTCCCCTTTGTTCTGCGGATTTGGATAAAAGGTTGCCACACTAGAAACCACCTTAGGCATAAAAGTAGGATTTGTCCTCAGAGACACCCTGTCTGGGTGAAATATGATAAAAGGCTCTACAGCCATGATGGCCTGTAGCTCTGAAACTCTTCTTGCTGAAGTAATTGCCAGTAGCAGAGCTGTCTTCCATGATAAGAACTTTATATCAGCGGTCGCAGCTGGTTCAAATGGAGGCAGGGTGAGCTTTTCCAACACATAATTGAGGTCCCATGCAGGTAGTGGTGATATTCTAGGAGGCCTTAAACTTTTGGCTCCTTTAAGATACTGCTTTAGTAAAGGATGAAAAAAGATTGGTGGCTCTGTAGTGTAATGAGCTGAAATGGCAGAGGCATGGATTTTGATTGATGAGAAAGATAGGCCTTTGTCAAGCATCTCAGTCAAGTATTGTAATATCTGAGGAATATGTGGTTTTGCTGTATCAGTTCCTTGTGCTTGATTCCAAGCACAGAATCTCTTCCATTTGTCAGCATAAGAGTTTCTAGTACTATGCCTTCTGGCTTCCAAAATGATATCCATCACAGCTTTACTGAGAGGTGTCATTTGTATGATTACATGATTAGCCATGCTGCCAGGTTCAGAGTCTGTAGTTGATTGTGCAGGATCCAAATGTTTTGTTGGGACAGTAGTTGTGGTCTTTGAGGCAAGGTCCAAGCTGGGTATTGAGACAGGTTCCTTAGGACTGGGTACCAGTATTGGTGGGGCCAGACCGGGGCAATTAATATCATCTTTGGCTTCTCTTGTCTGACTTTTAGGAGGACCTTGGGTAGAAGAGGTAGAGGAGGAAAGGCGTAAATTGATAGGTTTTTCCATGCTTGTCTGTTATAAGTCCTTGTTCAGAATCTTTTCAATTGATAATTTTGAGGAGAGGCAAATAGATCTATGTCTGGGCTCCGCCATTTCTCTGTTATCATGCTGAACACTTGTGGATTTAGTTTTCACTCGTGAGGATCCATAACATTTCTGCTTAAATCGTCTGCCAGAGTGTTTTGTTTTCCTGGCAGGAATTGAGCTTAAAGATGTATTTGGTAGGTCAAAGCTGTGTCCCAAAGTGTCATGGCTAATCTACAAAGGGGGTATGCGTGTGTGCCCCCTTGCTTGTTTATATACCACATGACTGTGGTGTTATCTGTCTTTATCAGTAGTTTTCCTGGATGAAGTAAGTCCTTGAAAGCTGTTAGGGCATTTTGAACAGCTAGCATCTCTTTCTGGTTGATATGTAGATGCATTTGTTTTGGTGCCCATATGCCCTGAATGCATCTTCCTGCCATGTGGGCCCCCCAGGCATAATCTGATGCGTCTGTTGTCAAGGTGTGGCTGGCAGGGGGGAGAGTGAAGGGCTGTCCCATGTTTTGGTGACAGGCCTTTGCCCATCATAGAAACTCCTGTTGCAGGCAGGGAATGAGAGGAGTTATTGTTTTCAGACTGTGTGAATGTTGACTCCATAAACTTTTTAGGTACCATTGAAGTTTCCTCATATGCAGTCTTGCATATGGAATTCGCAGGATGCAAGATGCCATGAAGCCCAGAGCCTGCAGAACTTGTCTTGCAGAAGACTGGGTTTTTGTTGTCATCATACCTCTCAACCTGGAAACATCAAAAATCTGGACAAAGGCCATGAAAAATAGGTACAAATCTGTACACTGATTAACATAAAATTTGTATACATAATAATGTAACACCACCCACTCCGATGGAATTGTGGGATAGCAAATTTCAAATGCAAACTGAAGAACAGACAACCAAAATATGACCCCAAGGCCCAGAGTCCCTCTGCAGCCATTCCAGTGTCCCATTACCTGGCAATTTTGCCCCATTTACCATAAACACTAATGTGCATACTGCTTTACTTCTACAGTGATTTGGATTTTTTTACATTTTATAGCACAAACAGTACTACACATCTGCCAAGCAAAGCAATACAGTCTCACAATGAAAATATACTTAGCATTAAAACTTCTCTGCCCTTGAAACTCACATTCATTGAAACAGCATTGAAACCCACATCCAAAGAAAATGCATCTGGCCAGTGATGGAGAAGGATTGCCTTTGGGCTGTTTTCAAATCATAGGCCCCTTGTATACAAAACAACATACATACATGTGCTCTTTGATGCACCTTCCTGACTTTATTAAATTATATTCCTTGTATAATACAGCACCCTTTTTAGAGCGCCTTTTAAATTCATTGAACATTTTTCCAGTAAGCAATGAAACAAATGCATAAACCAGTAATGAAAAAACTGCCTAGTTCAGAATATTTCCATCATAAGTCTACTCAATCCTCTACAATCCACCAGTATCAGTAAATATGCACAATCTCTGCAGAAGTGAAAGTCATCTAAATTCCATATTAGAGATCTGTCACTAGGTTGTTCCTAGCAAACAACTTTATATTTCATTATTTCATCTACAAGTAAAGTGCCTGTTGCCCTTGAAGAATAAATTGCCTATGTTTCACATAAGCTAGTAATATTTCAATAGGGAATGGATGGCAAACTTATAACAGGTTCATAGCTACTAGGTATCTCCGCCAAAAGAGGACGTTCTCAGGACTGCAGTGTCCACCCCCTTTAAAAGTATAACAGTACAGTATCAGCAATCAATCTACAGTCTGTGGGAGTAAGAAGCTATGCAGCTCAAGTTATTACTTCAAATAAGAAGTTATGCAGCTCAACTACTTCAAATAAAATAAATTGTTAATGCAGCAGACAGTAAAATAAGATATGCAGGTCAACATCAAATAAAATAAATTGTCATTAATGCAGCAGACAGTACTTCAGAACACAATTCAAATTGCATGTGTGTTCCACTTCTGAATGGCAGACTGGCAGCACATAAAACATCTACAGGATATACATTTTATAATCCAGCTGCTGTTAATAATAATAATAATAATAATAATAATAATAATAATAATAATAATAATAATAATAAACAAAAACTCCACACAAGGGAGCACACTAACCCTCCATGTCATTCACCTCATGAACTAAATCCACATAGAAGAGAACCTTCAACCAAGTATCAACACTTCCTCCACTTCAAATGATTACAATAAAAATAAAAATAATTTAACTGCCAATAAAACTCCTTATGTATCAAGACTAATTATGCTTGCATTTCTAATAGCTAGCATGCAACCCACCACTGAATATTACAAACAGAAGCCATCATAAAGTGCCAGATTGTTTATTGAAGTAACTGCTTTAAAACCAGTGCAAATCACACAACAGAAATGTGTATATGTAACCACAGAACGCAACATTGAAAATGCAAGCAGCACACAAGCTAAAAACAAAGTTTCAGACCTCTTCGCGTATAACTCCCTTCCTGAAACTTGCATGCAAGCAATCTAAGAACACACAAATAAAAGGGCTACAGCCTGCCCATCCCCAGTTTAGTGCTTGCTTTGGCAGCACATACAGAATGCAGCAGCAGTATGGAAAATAAGCTTGCTTTGCCTGAAAAAAAAGGAATGTATAGCAGGTTAGCAGCTTAGTATTCATGTTCAGGCTAGAAGCTCAGTATTCATGTTCAGGCTTTAGTTCTCGTCTGTCCACCCCTCCTGTAGATAACTTGCAAAATAAAACTATTACTTAATCCCAACAAGCAACAATAAAACAAGCCAGTTTCTTTCGTCGCTTTTCAACAAGTCAGAAAAGGGGAAGAAAAAATGCCGTAGAGAAGTGGGTCATAATGGCAGACAACATAATGACATTAGAAAGCACTTTATAATGTTTTAAACATATATTTTCACCACATTAAGGGTAAGCAGCAGAGCACGCTGGTGCCAGACAAAACTCAGCAGCCGTGTTCTGTAACTGTTATTTCATATTACACACACAATGAAAGAAACAGTATGGTAAATGCAGGTCAAATACACGGTTCTGCACACAGTATCTCTCGCTCTACCAACAGACAGTGGAGTTAAAAATGCACAAGTGAACTAAAACTAAATTGAATGCCGTGGACCGGTGGACTTAAAAATGCAGCAACTGTTGAATTAGAGCCACACACACACTCTCTGTACTTACTTCTCCATTTGCAGACCGATGAGCGATAATACATCTCTGTAAAAATAAAGCAGGCAGGAGCTTCTAAAATAAATAAAATCCAGGCGCGAGTGATACAAACAAGCCTTTCCCGCTCGCAAAACCACACACAAGCCTACACACGCTTCGTAAATGAAGGGGTGCCACTCGGGAATCGTGGCACCCCATTTTTGGACCCCAAAACTCGGTAAAAACCGAGTAATTCGGAACAGTTGAGAGGTATGGTTGCCATCAGTTTGAAGTAAGTAGTCAGTTGCCTTTGTTTGTCTGGCGCGAGGTAAGCCATCTGGGCAGTTGTATTCAAGCTTGCACCCAGGAATGTTATCTTTTGAGGGGGTACCAGTTGTGATTTCTTTTCATTTATTGTGTACCCTAGGCATGTTAGAAGCCTTTTCACAAATGCCAGGTGTCGAAGAAGAGTGTCCTTGTTCTCTGCTTGAATGAGACAGTTGTCCAAGTAAAGATATATTTGTATACTTCTTTGTCTGCAAAATGCAATTACTGGTTCTGGGCACTTTGTAAAGACCCTGGGCGCAGTAGATAAGCCAAAGGGCAGTGCAGAGAATTGGTAATGCATTAAGCCTGCCTTAAATCTGAGGTATCTTCTGCACGACTGTCTTATTGGGACATGGAGGTATGCCTCTTTTAGGTCTAAAGTCACCAGCCAAGCTTTCTTGCCCAGCATGGGCAGAAGCTGCTGCAAAGTCAGCATCTTGAATTTTGGAATGTCCAGGTATGTGTTCAAAATCAATAAATCCAGTATTGGCCGCCATGCCTTGTCCTTTCTGGGTACCAAGAACAGTCTTGAGTAAAAACCTTGTCCTTTTTCCTGTTCTGAATGGTCCCCATTTCCATGAGGGATGTAACCTGTTTCTGTGCCTCTGCCCATTGATTTTTTGGCAGATCTGGCCAACCATTTGCCATTGGCAGAGTGTGTAAATGGAATCTGTATCCCTGTGATATGATGTTTAGTACCCACTTGTCCTGGGTTATTAACTGCCAATTTTGAGCAAAAAGTGTTAATTTTCCCCCTATGGGTGCTGCCAAAAGATAAGTGCTTGGTGTAGGCAGAGGGAAGTCATTGGGATTGCTTTCTGTAGGTTTGCACTTTATCTCCTCCAGAGTTGAAGGTGGATGCGCCACATTGCTTTGACCTGTATGTGTCTTGCGCCTGGTATCTGGAACCCTTAGGGCATCTGGATTTGCCCCTTTGAGCTTTGTCTGACACAGGAAAGGACCAATTTTTTTATAGCCACTGTCTACTGAATCTTGGTGGCTGCACTTGTAAGAAGTCTTTAACAGTTTGCATAGACTTAGCTTTGTCTTCCATTTTCTTTAAAACCTCTTCTGCCTTAATACCAAACAGAGAATCATGCTGTAAAGGTGCATCTAGCAATTTAGCTTTAACATGATCAGGCAAAATTTGTTCCTTTAACCAGGCATGCCTCCTAATCACAGATCCAGAAACTGCGGCCCTGCAGGAGACCTCCAAAGAATCAAAACCACATTGCAAAGTATGCTTTCCAACTTGTTCAGCTGCATGCAATAATTCCTGCAATTCTTTATTTTCTGCACATTCTGAAATCAACATCAATTTCTGTTTCAGCAATCCCATAACATGTTGCTGGCACATAAGCATATGAAATTGACAGTTTAAGGAACTGATTGCCAAGGTTGCAGATGTATAAACCTTTTTTCTCCATCTGTCCAGTGCCCTTGAATCTCTGTCAGAGGGGGTGGGATTTTTTGCTGTTGAGGCCTTAACTCCCTTTGGACCCTGTGAAATAGTTTCAGGATCAGCAGCAGGGTTTCTAAATAAAAATTTATGTGAGTCAGGGACCCTGTAATATATGTCAGGCTTACTGGGAGCCGGAGGTAAGGAGTCAGGGGTCAAGCTTGACTCCGAAAACACATCATCCACAATGTCTAAAACAGGGGGAATGGCTAAAGGCTTGTGCTGAGGGAGAAGAAGGAAATCCCTGAGCCTCTTTTTTGATTCGGAGAAGTCTTGACTCTCCCAGTGAAAATGCTCCCTCAAAGTATGCAAGGTTTCTCCAAATGAATAATCCTCAGGAGGAGATGCAGATGGAATAGACTCCTCAGCATCAGAATCCTCATAGGGAGGTAAAGATAATTCCTGATCAGAAGAGGAATCAGAAGAAATAGAAACCTGATCTGAAGATTCATAGTCTCTGTCTTGCCTAGACCTCTTATCTGGAGGGGGATGGGTACCCCTGATCAATGTAATAAGGTCTTCAGCCATTTTGATCATCTATTTTGTAGGCATAGAGGCCTGTGCACGTGGCTCAGGTGTCGTTTTGTTAGTTTTAGAAGTTGCTTTTGTCTTTGATTTTGCAGCTGTCATCGGTTTGATATACAAATGTTGAGGTCTGAATACACCCTCAGAAGCCGGTGGCTGCTCAGCAGCTCCGGACCCATCCGAGGGAGATACATCCGTCGGTCCAATACCTTGGGTTTCTTGCGGCATGCCGGACTCCACATGGGTGTCAGTAAAGGCCTGTGACTCGAAGGTAGCGGGTATCAGGGGCTGCAAAAGCACCTCACTGAGTGCCGGTGAACCAGCAACTGGCTTAGGAGAAGCTTTGTCATCAGTTTTGGATCTCGACTGCCTTTCTCTGTCCTTTTCTTTGCGTTTTTTTATGTACTCTGGTAGACAGATTGCTATCCGATGACATTTCTGGGTAGTTAAATCTGTTTCCAAAATATTTTGATGCAAAAATATATCGACGCTTAATTGTGTGTTGGTTAAATCTAGCACAAAACCGACAGCCAGGCAAGTTGTGATCAGGGCCTAGGCAAGGAATACAGTATAGATGGAAATTCTTATGAGGTATTTGCTTCCCACATGTAATACAATTATTAACTTTTTCTGACATCGGTAAAAAGCAAGAAAAAAGTTTCCCCAACGGGGTACTTAGCTTTAGTGAAGACTTCGGTTCTGAAACTCAAACTCGAATATTTCAGTAGTTGGCCAACCGGCACTTGCGAAATGCTTCTGCTTCGGGCACCACGCGGCAAGAAAGACTGAAGAAAATGGTGTCGGCTGCATGTTTTATACCCCTGACGACCTGACGTCATGGAAGAGAAGACAGCAACCGACGCAGGACCCACGACTTTGGAATTCAGGCCGACTGAGAGCAACCTGCCAGCAGATTACCCCAAATGTAATGACTGCAACAGTGAAACACGAAGAACATCAAGATAACATGAATTACTACACCATTTGTCATGTAGAATTACTGATTTAACAATTTACAAGTATAACAGGTGGCATCGGTTTTTGTGAGGCATTTGAGTGGGAAAAGTTTGCAGAGCTCTGATTTAAAGAATAGTAATGAGTACAGTCTGGCATCTATTTAGCTGGGGCAGTATGTATCATGGTGGCATTTGCAGGAAAAGCACAGTATGTTGTGGGGCACAATATGAGAGTAGTCAGCTAGCCATGTAAGCATGTGGGGAGATGGACTAGCAACACAGGGCAAATAAAGAAGTTTCAGGGTTTTATATTTTATTTGTATAGGTTCATAGGTTCATAGGTGTGTACTAGGCTAATGGCCCTGGAGCCTTTACAAGCTTATCCCATAGGATTACCTTAGCATCATGCCACCCGCCCTTATCTTGTTTACTGGGGTAGAACGCTGTTCACAAATGACCAATGGCAGCCTTAGTCTGAGTTGTGCATTAAAACCAAAATTCTACATCTACATGGCATTAACATATAAAATACATAAATATAGAAAGCTGCAGATGTACATAGAGGCAAAAATATAACACATGAATAGAGGAAACTGCATTTACATGGAGGTTAGCATAAGTGTTGCAGTCAAACAAATGCTTAAAAAACAAAAGGCAGTTTCTATGGAAATGCAGGTAGCACAACAAAACATAACATTCAGAGCACAGCATATTCTATGACAGAGAATGCTATTGCAGACTCACTTTCTCCTTTTTGGTAGGAAGGGTTCAGGCAATTGTTGCCAGGAGCAGACCCAAAACCTTACAGGATTCCACAACACCTTTGGAACATGATAAAAAATGGATATGAGACATGGAAAAGAAAGCACTTCATCCAACTACACGAGTATGGTATAGGAAATGTATTGTCCATTTTATAGAACAAGGGCTGATGCAGGGTGGTGAGTAAAATGGCCATTATCTATACCACAGCTATTAAGTTACAATTTTATTTTAAAAAGTGCAGTATGTCTAGGTGCAGTCCTGGTGCACACGTGGCACTAATTAGTTGGTACCAAAGGGTGCAAGGGTGGCAGGACAGCACATAAGCATTTGCAATTAGAAAGATGCTTCAATGTTGGGTAAGAATGGAAGTCAGTAGAGCAAATATGCATCAGCCCATCAGGTCGAGTATTTCTGCATGGCTATGGGGAGTTCTGTGAGAGGTATGTAGTTTGGAGTATGAACTGTGGCACTTTCAGAGAGCACACAATAGCATTTTTTGGCTCATTCTGGATATCTGAGATAGTGCAGTGCAATAAGAGTGACAACCCTCCATGGGTTCTAGACCTCAGTGATATTAAGCTACAGACTGACAGGGTATGGATCCATGTGAAGAAGAGTAAAATGGACTAGCTAGGAAAAGGAATATGGCAGAAGCTTGATCATCTGGACAATAGAGGGTGGGACATAGTTAGATGGTTTAAGAAATACCAGGTGATGCATCCAAGTGGTGATGCACTGTTCTTGTGTCACAGAGATCGTGCTCCCATATCTAGTTACCAATTCAGGGCAGTCCTGAAAAAGCCATAGGAAGGCTGAGTCTTGACATTATCAAGTTTATAGCTCATTTCTTCTGATCAGGAGCCACATGACATGCCCACGCAAAGGGGCAACAGAAATTGAGGTACTGCACTTAGGTCAGAGATTGCAAGCTTACAGAACATATGTCACATCATGATGACTAATCAGCATTCTCTTTTGCAGATATCATAAAGCAGCTGACAGACGTGTGGATTCTGAGGCACTCTTTTATGCCCTGAGCAGCCAGAAAATTGGGTAAATCTTGGTGGAACCTGGATTTCAAAGAGAAAGAAATGTGGGTTTGTTGGCTGAGAAGGAGAGGAATGCAGTGGAGGCACCTTCTGGCAGCTTTAAGAGATTATTCTGAATCATTACCTGAGCCAAGTTTAATTGTATTACATATAGTTGGGAATGATGTGACAAGCAGCCCATTGTTGTACCTCAAAAAAATAAAATTTGTCAATAGTCCAGGCAGATCAGGCAGATTTGGCTGAACATTAAGCATGTGCAGTCAGATATATTTCCTAGACCAGTCCAGTAAGGATCAAATAATGTTAGAGTAGTGAAAAGAGCTAGGAAGTAGACCAACAGATTCATTGGATAACAGGTAACAGAACTAAGGGGCTGGGTACTGCCCAGCACTAGTTTCAGTTCACAAGAACTGTGCAGAAATTATGGAGTTCACTTGTCACATTCAGGAACAAAGTTATTTATAGAAAACCTTTAAGAAGGAATGGCAAAGTTGGTAGATGTGCTTGGGGGAAGATGACAAGTAGGACAAACCATCTTCTTGTGGTAGAAGGGCATACATGGAAAACTAAAATTGCAAAAGAGTAAATTTGGGTTGGGGAGACAGATAGCTAGGCCCTTCTCTGGCTGGGCCACCCTATGGTGTAGTGGGCAGGCTGGGGGCCACAGCTTGCGGTCCTGCAAGTGGCAGATCCCCTTCAGCCACTGGTATCTGGTTGAAAGGTGACGGGATTGTTGGTGTTTGGTTGTAGATCTCTTCAGCCATTGGTGTTGGTTGAGCATTTACCAGGACTATGGTGGTATGTTATGGCCTGGTTGATTGGATTTGACTTTCTTCCAAGTTCTGCCTTTTGTGCACATCTGAATAATCTTGGCTGGCATTAATTTGATTGGCATTAACTTATGATCTGGCACTGCTTTGATATATAATTTGATTAGCAGAATAAATACATGGCTGCTGCCATTTCTTCCAAAAAAGGGCATGGTGTGATTTGTAAAATATGTGCATGCTTACTTTCATCCAAGGCAATGGAAGTGTGTCAAGCAATCCCAGGCACAGCTATGTTGCCGATGCGAAAATAGCATGTGAGGGGGCACGAAGGCAGGAAAATAGTTAGGATCAGGAAGGTGAGGGTTTTTTTTGTAAAGGTAGATGGGTAGACATAGGAAGGGCTTTAGAAAGCCACAAGTAGCCAAGCAAGATCTCTTTTCAGCAGCAGAGCAGAACACTCACCCTCCCATCCTTCCTTGTAAAGGCAGGAAGGGGTGTAGGTATCACAAGGTGAGAAGTATAAATATTGATTGATCAGGCAGGTAGGTGCTTGCTGACCCATAAGGGTGATCACACTAGGAGTTGGAGGGGATTTCCTGTTTTCTTTCACTGGGTTTTTAGTGTTTTGCCTTCCCAAGCAAGTGGTAGGTAGGGGATGTAGATGTTGCAGCCTTGAAGGGCAGAATGGTAGACTTGGAAAACCAAAATTGCAACGGAGTTTGCTTGGCCTGGGGAGGTGCAGGCTCAGACAGCTTAGCCCTTCTCTGGCTGGGCCACCCTATGGTGTAGTAGGGAGGCTGGGGGCCACATCCTGGGGTCCTGCAAGTGGCAGATCCCCCTCAGCCACTGGTATCTAGCCAAAAAGTGATAAGGGACTGTCAGTGTTTGGTTGCAGATCCCTTCAGTCATTGGTGTTGGTTGAGCATTTACTGGTACTACTGTGGTATGTTATGGCCTGGTTGATTGGATTTTACTTTCTTCCAAGTTCTGCCCTTTGCACACATCTGAATATTCTTGGTTGGCATTGATTTGATTGACACTAACTTATGATATGGCACTGCTTTGATACCTAATTTAATTGGCATAATAAATACATGGCTGCGTCCTTTTCTTCCAAACAAGTATGTGGTGTGATTTGTAAAATGATGTGCATGCTTATTTTCATCCAAAGCAATGTTGTTTATGCTCCTAGCAGCAAGTAGCCATTCCTGATAGTGTTCAAATTGGAATTTGCTAGGTGAGTTAAACATTAAAAATAGTCATAGTGGGGGAAGCATTCCTTGTTTCATCACATGTGATGACAGTTCCAAGCCATCCAGTGCAAAACAAGAGGGCCAGCTGACCAAATTGTGAATATATTTTATCCTGTGGCACCGGAGTTAGACTTTTGTTTTCTTTTGAAAATTTGGACCTAAAAACAGACATACAGGATACTCCTAAAATGGCACCAGTTAACAAGGCAGTCATTGAAGCAAATTGATTTTTGTTTGAACTTAGTGAGTAAAAATGCTGCTCTACACTAATGGTTTGTTTTCCTAGGATGCATACGTGGGAAGTGTAGGTTTATTTCATTGCATCTTCCCTTATGGTAGAGTGCCTAAGGTAACTGACCACCACATGGGTGACAGTACAGTCATGATGATATTTAAGCTGGTGAAGGGTCCTGAAGATCCTTATAATGTCACTGGTATTAACAACCAAGAGACGAGTGACCATAACCCTCTCTTTATTCAATCTGATGAAAGGGGCTCACCCATGTTGTCATTGTGATTCCCTGTAGGTGCTATCAGATCCCTAAATGCTGGAGTTCTTTGGTGCCTGGGAGGCTTAGGCAGAGATTTTTTTTTTGTTTTGACAATATTAGAACTTAGATACAAAAACAATTAGGAGTCAAATATTGTCAGTAAACATGAAGCAGTTTCTACACTGTCTCAATACATTTATTGTTGAGAGTGAACAGGTTTGAGATAATAGCCACTTTTTATTAGTAATGATAACCCTTCAGTTACTTATGTAATGGTACTGATAAGGTTAAATTAAACTGATATATCTGAAGGATGGTGTTAAGATAAAGTGCTGTGTTAGATTACTGAAAAAGGTTAACTTCAATGGATATTAGAAGGATGATATTTAGATAACTTACTTTAATAGCAAATGAAGTGGTAAGGAAACAGTTAAGAAAGTTATTAGAAAAATAACCAGAGCCAAAGTAATAAACATAAGTTACTGTACTAGATGTGACACCCGTGCTCTGGCCCAGTAATCAAGGAGCCTCAATCATCACCACTAACACAAGTGAGGGGCGTCCACATTGGGAAGGATAACAAATACACACACAGTAAAGTACAATTTCCCTTAAGAGCATACAGAGATAAGAGTCAGTCTGGGGCTGGTTTCTCCCTTTCTCTCCAGATCCCCAATAAGACTCCCCACTGGCACAGCTATAGGGTACAGGTCTCAACCTAGTGGTCAAGCTAAAACCTCCAGCACCCTCTCTGTCCAACCAGTGCTTTGTGTCCCTGCCCAAGTAGCTGACAGACACACACACACACACACACACACACACACACACACACACACACACACACACACACACACACACACACACACACACACACACACACACTCTTTAAGATATGAGTTGTATATAAACACACATACACTCCTAATGAAGGCTGGCACAGGTTCTCCAGCTATGCCCCTTCCTGCAAGTCTATAAGGTAGTACCAGCTGCCACCAACCAGAAATATCAGCTACTAATAAGGCCCTTATCAAAGGGTGCCCAATTTTAATGTGCCATATTATTATCCAAATAGTAAGTGTGACTGAGCAGCAAGACTATTGGAGTGGCTTTGTACAGTATCATTAAATACATGTAAAATCTGAACCTAAATCTGAGGATATTGCTACTCAATGCAAGAAGTCTAAACCTCAAAAAGCACTCACTCGAGGCACTCCTTAAAATGGAGAACATCAACATCTGTGCAGTGACAGAGACCTGGTTCAAGGCTCCAGAGAGTACCCTTGCATTACCAGGCTATAATTCATACCATACTTTTTGGCCACCTAACCTGGACCGAAACACTAAAGGCAGAGGCGTGCCCATATTCATTAAGGATATTCACACCTCCAGGCTAGTTGCTCAGCATAATGCATCCGAGATTATCCAAGTGCAACTAACTCTGGGCAAGACCGCAATCCAAATTGTAGCTTTATACAGATCCCCCACCATGCCCCAGGATTCCCATTCCTCATTTATTTATACACTGGAAAATATTAGGGTACAACCTAACACCCTAATAATGGGCGATTTCAACTACCCCACCATTAACTGGGAAAACTAATCATGTACCAACTCTTGTGCTCAATGTTTTCTGGAATTCATAAATTCCAATGCCTTGGATCAACTTATCCACACCCCCACCAGGGGCAGCAATATTATAGACCTGGTTATTACCAACATGGGCAACCAGTGCTCCACACCACAGGTCAATTCTTTGTTGGTCAGATCCGACCACTAGCTAATCTCCCTAGACATCCACATCCCTCACCCACCCCCCAGTAGGGAAACCAATGCAAAATTTTTTTCCAAAGCCAACTTTACGCTTCTTAAGACAGAAGTGGCAAACTTCACAACACCCATGCTGACGGACAATAGAGATATTACTGCTGAATCCTACACAAATGCACTTTATAAGCACTTACACGAGTGCATGGATTGTGCAATCCCTAACAGAACCAAGATGCTATCCTCCAAAAAAAGGAAGCCGATCTGGTGGTTACCTGCCATAAACAAACTCAACAACAGAAGAAAGAAACTGTTGCAAAAAAGAGTAAAATCTCATGATTGGAGGAACTCCCTGGTCAGCCTCAGTAAGAAGCTAAGATCCCTCATAAAATCCTCCAAAGCTAGTTACAAAAATAAAATTGGCACTTACTCTAAAGACAACCACAAAGCATTCTATAGCTATGTCAAGAATCTCAATGGCAACACTCAGATCTGCTCTGAGTTACAGTACAATGATACTAAATATACAGAACCAACTGATATTGCCAACATCCTGGCAGATAGGTTCAATGCTAATTTTACCCCCCTCTAATCCCCTAAAGGGCCCATCTCTATAGGGAAGAATGCAAAGTTCCTGTAATCATGGCTGCAGAGGTAAAAAACACACTCTCCAAAGCCAAGAACACAGCATCCATGGGACCTGACAACATCCCCGGCTGCGTTCCACATGAACTACAGAATGAACTGGCACCCCACCTAAGTACCATGTTCAATCATAGCCTCACCTCAGGCTATGTGCCCACTGAATGGCACACAGTGACGGTTATCCCACTCCACAAAGGGGGAGCCACCACAGACCATGGAAACTACCACCCCATTAGCCTGACGAGCCTGGTCTGCAAGGCTATGGAACGTATCATCATGGAACTTATAAACAATGATATTGGTAATCTACAAACTCTGGACACCACCCAGTTCGGGTTTGTAAAAGGCAGATCATGTCTCCTAAACCTGATAGACTTCTTTGAAGCGGTCACCAAAGCCGTAGATGAGGGTAAGGTTATTCACACAGCCTATCTAGATCTTGACAAGGCTTTTGACACCATCCCCCACTCTGGAATTATGGATAAACTCACTAAACTAGGTATAAATCCCTATGTCACAAGATGTGTTGCCAACTGGCTCACTGACAGAACCCACACTGTGAAAGTAGCAGACTCCAAATCCAACTTCAGACCAGTGACATGTGGAGTACCTCAGGGTTCAGTCCTGGGTCCTCTCCTGTTTGGTATCTACTTCTCTGAAGTACAGGCTAACACAGAAGGTCTTTGGCTAATTAAGTTCGCAGATGACTGTAAACTAGGAGCCATAATCAAAACTCCAAAAGATGTGGACATCCTACAAAAGGGCCTTGCTGAGACAGATGCCTGATGTCAAAGCCATGGCCTCAAGCTCAATGCCAAAAAGTGCATTGTCATCCCTTTTGGTAAAAACTCTGTACCCATGAACTACCACATAGGCGGTAGTCTACTTAACACCAAAAGTGTGATAAGAGACCTTGGGATACAGGTGGACAGTAGTCTCTCCTTTGATAATCACATCGCCGCAGTAGTCAGGAAATCCTTCTATGTGGCACACCTCATCACAAAAGGTTTCTCATCCAGGAAAAAACAGGTAATTTTTTCCCTCTACTCGTCACTCATTAGACCCATTATAGAGTACAACGCCCCTTTTGGTATGTACCTCACAAGACATCTACAACAACTGGGAAGGCCACAGAAATACCCCACAAAAAGGATTACCGGCCACAAAAGATGCCCTATGCAGACCGTCTCAAAAAACTGCAGCTTTACTCCGTCGCATATCACCTACTCAGAGGCGATCTCTGCCTAACACACAAAGCTATGTCAAACCCAGAGCTTTTGGACATGCTCCACTCAAAGAAATCCCAATCCCTCCAAGCTACATGCTCTAGGGACCTAAACCGTGCCACCACAATAAACAGAACAAGCTGGAGGGATAAATTCCTGTCCCAGAGACTTCCCATACTCTGGAACAAAGTACCTATCTATATCAAACAAAGCTCCTCATTAGCACTCTTCAAGAAGAATCTTGATGATTGGATGGGAGATAGGAAATTCACCCTGGGGATCACTTCTGTGGCTCTGCTCAACAGGGGCACAGGAAAATAATTTTCTTAGGTGATGAAAGCCAGGGTACCTTTTGGCAGAGTACTGGTGAGTTGTTGTCAGCTTTAGACAAAATCCAAAATGGCCTCTCTCTCTCTCTCTGAGACAGTCTTTTAAATTGATAATACATAATTGCTGACTCATTTTATATTACATCATGCTTCTCTGGTTTCCCAGGATAACAGAAACTCAGAGTTTAACATAGCTCTTATCTTGCACACGGTCAGGAAACAACAACAATTAAAGACATTACATATGTAAAATCTAGCAAGTAACTCTGGTCTCAAAACAGTAGAAAGAATCTGCTGGTCCAGACATCATGGCTCAGAGTTTGAGATCAGTCATACAATGCTTGACAGCTTTCTTCCAGCACATTGCACTGTTGTTACATTTTTGACGTTCAACGTTTAACACAATTTTCTTCCATTTAAGAGAACAAGCCTGTGGCTTATATTAATATTTGCAAATCACAGAATTATCCACAAAATTCTATCTATCTAGGCTGGCAGCCTTCACACTAGATGCAATAGGTGAATTAGAAAATAATGACTGATCAGGACTAACAACAATACAACAGAACTGAATTTATGACAGTCTAAGTGCAGAAAAAACAAGAAAATCAGCATAAAAGGAAAAGTCTAAGAATAGCAAATTCATAAAAAAGACTAATGGCAAAAATCAAGAACTCGTTGAAGAAAATACACAAACTGCAATTTAAATGAAAAAAATGCCAAGCCACAACAGCGAAGACAAGTTCAATGCAAAACATTATACTTTTTTTACCAAATAATGAAAAGATAAGCACTTTCATCTTGAAAATAATTCATCAAATAGCAAATTCATCAAGTTGAACTACTTCAATAATTTTAATTCAATCGCATGACTGATGAGCCCCTTCCTTAACATGCACAAATAAAGACAAACTAGTTAAAAGATCTCCACTTATGATCCCTATAAAAAACATTAAAGAAAATACTAAATTCACATATTACTAATGTCAAAAAACATTAAAAGTAGTACAATAAATAAAAATTCAAAACCATAAAAAACATTAAATAAATTGAATAATCTATTTGTTGTTTAAATTACATAGACCAATCAGCAAGCCAGAGCTTTTATTTTCAATAGGCTAACAATAGAGTTGTGTTTGCTAAGCCCTGGCCAATTACAAGCACTACATTGCAGATGCCAGTGCAATTCCTTCATTTCCAGTATCAATGGCCAAGGTCCACCCCTTTTATTTCTATTTATTTGTTCAAGTATAATACATTTCAAGTCAGGCTTGGTAAAACTTTTAAGGTGTTTAAGGAGAGCATTAGTTGCTTTTTCTCAGAATTAAATTTACCATTTATGAAAAGGTCATGATTACTAATCCTAAACTTCTCCCCTACTTTTATATACTTACAATAATTGCATTTAGACATACAGGGCTGTTTATACTGTTTTTTAGTTTTTACACTTTCAAAGATGTTTTTAAGAGAGTTCCCCTTTCTGTGTACACTGTATGTTTTTTTTTTACCTAGTTTCATCCTTAATGTTGAATCTTTAATCAATATGCCCCAATTTTTGTTCAAGATACATCAGATCATGTTATTATCAAGGCTAAACATTGTCACCAGTGAGTTACGGGGGAAGATCATGTCATTTCTAGCAACACTTTCATTTGAGCACACCTCTACCCCAAAATCCCTATTTAAAATCAGATTGAAGTGGCCAAAACTTCTTTTATTACTAACCTCCCTTATCAACTCACTAATCATATTTTTAAATAGCCCCTTCTGTCAAACATATGCTTTAGGTTATTACATTCATCAAAAAAGTGCTCATCGGTTGTAACCATCCAAGCAGTTCTCATGAGATGCCCTTTTTCTACTGCTCATTTGTTTTGGGGGGATGAGCACTGGAATAGTGCAAAAACATTGGAGTATGTGGGCTTCCTATATACAGGAGGTATACCTATGTTGATTATAGTCCTTCTTCAATAAAACGTCTAAATAAGCTATTCTGTCCCTATTGATTTTTGTGCATAAAATTTAACAATGAAGTACTGTTATTAATATAGTCCAAGAATTCATCTATTTTAGCTATATTATCCTTCCAGACTATAAATATATCACCCAAATAATGCAAGTACAAGCACCATGAGTCTTTATGTTGTGTAGGAAATAGTAGGAAATGTTCCCACTGTACCATAACCATGTTCACAGATAAGAAACTACAGGAGGAGGCCATAGCTATCCCCTTCTTCTGCAGATAATATTGCCCCTATAAACTAGATAGTTGTTCTTTAATATTAACTCCAATAGCTTCTCATACAAGTTAATATGTTCCTGTACCATCCCTCCCCACAAAAGATAGTCACAAAACCACTGGATCCCTAAATCATGAAGCATTACAGTGTATAGATCACTCACATCAATTGTGACTAATACAGGGGGTGGAGCCTGGATAGCCAACTAATAGCAGCAGAATTTAGAGCTCTACAAAACTATTATAAAATAAAGGAAAACAATTAGTCTTCTTTAACAAAAACTACCAAGATTTGTTAATTAAAGTCCAATATATAATATTTAGGACTTTGGTGGATTTTCATAGATATTTTCCTGTTAAATTATCTTGGAGACTTTCATATCTTCTGAAAGAGTAACTCAAAAACTTCTTACACTGAAACTGCCTTGAAGATATACCTGCAGTAGATGTCTACTACTCTACAGAGCTGTCTTTGAAAATGGATTGTTTCAAAGAAAACTTAGAAAATCTCAAAGAAAACTGCCAAAAACAAACTGATGTGTTTAGAGAACTGCTTCAGAAACATCAAACTAAAATAACAGATACTGAGGTTTCCTTAAATGATACTGAGGGAACACTCAAGGAAGAAGAAACTCAAAACGAATTTCTCCTTAAGCAGAATGCTTGGCTTCTCAACAAAATTGATGATTTAGAGAACAGGGAAAGAAGAACTTTTGGATTACCTGAGAGAACTGATGGTGAGTATATCATTTCATTCTTTAATGCATGAATACCTGAAATTTTAGATTTAAAAGAGGACCTCTTATATGGCATAGAAAGTGCGCATATAACCACAGAGAAGACAGTTTTAACTTCATCTTCTACACTTCCTAGATTGATTGTAATAAAATTATTGTCCTATTTGGATAAGGAACTTGTGCTCAAATCAGCTTGGAGATTAGGCCCTCTGAAATATAACCAGAACCAAATTAGATTTGATAATGATTATTTCACCAGAGTACTGGATATGAGGAAAAATACTGGCCACTTATAAAACTGCTTAAACAAAACAATATTAAAGCACAACTTGTTTATCCAGACATAATCAAAATATTCCTTTCAAATGAAGTGAGTACTTTTAACAGTTTATAAGAAGCTTTGCTATTCATTAAAAATAATAACATATCTATTCCAGAAGACATGGATTGGTCATCCTCTTCCCTAAAGAGATCCCCTGACAAGAACTCCTGGGCTGATCAGAAGACAGACAATAAAACAAGTGTCACTACTAAATCTCTCAAACCATCAACTACTGAATGACTTATGTATTGATCAATATATAACAGTTTGTCTTTATTTATATTTAAATTCATCTTAAATATTTCTTCATGATTTTTAACAATTCTTAGGAAGTACTCCTATTCAGCTTCAGTAACAAAATTGCATCAACAGAAATCTTTCTGCACTGGTACAGGTATTTAACATTTAATATTAAATTATCACTACAATAGCTTAATTAATTTAATATCAAACATCTTAAAATACTTACACTAGTTATTCAAATAAAAAAGAGGAAGGGAATAAGTTTCTATTGTTTTGTTTTCAATCAGTAATCTGATTGTTCTTAAAGTACTTGTGTACAATTAAAAGAAAATGTATGATTTAGGTTGTTTTGTTTGGTGTTATGTTTCTTCTTCATTTATACATGATTTCTAGATTAATGTAATGGATTGTACTTTGTTTCTGTCTTGGGAACATACTTTCTGCTTGAGTAATTTGTTGGGAATGTTTCTTTTTTGCTTTTGATGCTCTTGTCTCACAGGGGAAACAATAGAAATGGACTTGCACTTTTTTAATGTTTTTTTTTTTTTTTGTGATTGTTAGGGACAGGATTTGTTAAGCTGTTATCTTTTAAATAATTCTCTCAAAACAACAAAGTAAATATTGTACTGATCTTAAGATGCTCTGCGAACCGCAGCATGGTTTGTTTTCTTACCTTGCAGCTTTGGAGTTCAGGTCTGGGTTTTGATCTCGGTAACTAACAAAAAACGCGGGGAATATGTTGTCTGATGGACTTCCAATGCACAAAATATAATATTCATTCCTCCTGCAAGATGAATGATTGCTAAATTTACCCTAAATAATTTTAAAAGTCTGCTTTTCATGGTATTTTTAAAAATTTGGAAATAGCAGTTTTAATTACAAAGGAAGCAGGAATGAAAGAAGATGAGAAACAAATGGAAAGAACTTTGTAAATTTCAATATCTTTAAGGAATTTACTCATGTGGCTTTCATTGACTGTAATTTCTTATGTGCATATTAAAGTTATTCTATAGTCAGCATGCAGATACAGTGTCCTTATACAATATGAAAGGGCTCCTAACCATTAGGAGCTATACATTTAATGTTACATAGAGCAATTATGAGCTACCTTTTAATTGATATTCAAATGGATATACTGCTTAATATCCCTACTAATTATAGAAGTATTTATTTACATGGGAAACTGTATTGGTTCTTCAATATATATTATTAATAATTAGCAACTGTTTGGGAAATATTATCTCTATAAGTTAAATATGCATTTGTTGATCCTTGCATAGCTAAGGAAGGATTTAGCTGTTTGAACTATTGGCAAACAAAATGAGATAGCTGTATCTCTTAGTGAATGTTTGTTATATGAAGGAGTGCAATAGCAATATGCAAGAGTAAACTGCAATAATGTTTTTATTATTTTTATGTAATAAAACTATGAAGATTACTGCTAAATTAACTTAAATCTCTGCCCTGAAAAGTATGTACATTATTAATAGTTAACTAGAAGGTTAGAGGCAAGTTTAAATTTAGTTTTGTTATAGTAGGTAAATATGGCTTACCTAAGAAATGTTTAAATAAGAGTTGGGAACACATTATATTTGAATCATATAGCAGTGTATATATTTATGCAATGCTTACCATTTTCATCTTGAGAAAAGGAGTCTTTAATGTATTTATTAAGCTGAATATATGACCAAAATACACTGTTATAACATAAAAATAATATAATTAAGCCATGAGATGGGATTTTGTATACACTATGTACTTACCAGCAACATTTTAGAATTTTACACTGTATCATCTTTTAATTTCTATAATACAAAATACATAAGGAAACATATATACAATGTTACATCTCATAATGCATTTGTTAATTGTCTCCTTTACTTTTTTATATAAGAGCTCAGATAGGCATTGGTAGGTGAGATATGAGGGATAGTCTGATAGATCAATGCTCACCTATTGGACTAGGAATGCCTTTCATTCCATGTTTGTGTGGGATATTATTAAGTTAAGGTTTAATTTGTAGCGGTTGAAAGATGCGTGCGTAAATGGGCATGCCTTCGTTGAAGGTTGGGCGTCGAGCTGGCATCTCGGCGTTTCATAAAAATCTACTGCCAGTCATTAACGGACCAGAGTTCCGCTGTGGCAGCCCCTTACCGAGAAAAAGCCAAAAGACAAACAACATAATATTCTTTGAGTTGTGTTTTTTTTCCCTTTTTAGGCGTGATTTAAGACTTACCACACATCTATTGCTAAAGAATACTAGTTGATTATATTGCTTAAGCTTTTAGACGTCTATATAATATCATTGCTAAGACAGGAGAATTGGGTAATAGAAATGAACACTATTAGTAGATTTAACATCTTAATTGCAGTCATATATGGAACTAACTTTACTGTATTTAAATACTAATGGCTTGAACAATCCAAGGAAGAGATTGAACTTATTAAGGTATTTAAAACCAAATAAAGCATAGATAGTTTTTCTCCAAGAAACCCATTTTAAAACAAACAATAGCAACACATGTAACTCTAATGAATATTTAACATTAGCTCATTCTTCCTGTAAATCAATGACTAGAGAAGTAATGATCTTATTGAAAAAGAACATTATTTATCCCCAAATCATTCACAAAAATGTGGATAAAGAGGATATTATAGCTTCTGTTATACTGAAATTCAACAACAGGATTTGGATGTTAGTAAATATATACTGGTTTCCTGGCAAAAGGGTAAGGATGGCTAAAAAAACATTTAGACCTTATTGCTAACACAAATAAAGGTAGGTAATGTAGTAATAAGTGGAGAATTTAATTGTTTTTTAGATAGCTCTGATACTACTTACAAGATATATCTTTGTCTAACCTCTACTGCAAAACTTCTTAAAAAGTTGACCAAGACATTTAACTTAATTGACACATTTAGTATAAAAGAAGGCAATTCATTAAAATTTTCTCATCAGGGTCATAGATTTGGCACCCAAACTAGAATAAATAAAATTTATGTTTCTCAGGATTTAAACTCAAAAGTATCTTTCTTTTCTAATCTTTACTGCCTATTTCTGATCATAATTCTATTTTTCTTAAATTAACCTTTACAAGAGTTCCAGCTTACATCACAAAAATTAAAGAATTTAAACCCTGTTTGGTCTCAGAACTTCAATTCTTTCTAGAAACCAACTGTACTTCAAAGATTAGTATAGTTATGATATGGGATTCATTAAAAGCTTATATCTATATATCTATATCTATCTATCTATCTATCTATCTATCTATCTATCTATCTATCTATCTATCTATCTATCCATCCATCCATCCATCTATCTATCTATCTATCTATCTATCTATCTATCTATCTATCTATCTATCTATATGGTAAAACCATTACATGGTTCAAAAATAAAATCAAACAATGGGAATCAGAATTACAAAATATGCAAGCCCAACTCTTATTAACTCTAATAAAATTACACATTCTCCTGATAATAATGAAAAATGAAATACCTAAATAAAAATATTATTAAATTCTAGCACACAAGACTAATTTGGCATTAGAAACATTAAAAATAAACTCCTATATATACATATATAAGAAACTATACAACATACCCTTATCAACATCTACAGACAATTTTGGCGATTTTTATACATAATATAAAATGTCCACAAATTACGGAAGATAAAAAAAAAACTCCTAAAAACACCCCTGCAACTAAATGAGATAAAAGCTGCAATAAACAAATTCAAACCTGGTAAATCCCTTGGGCCCGATGGCTACACCTCTGAATTTTATAATCTATTCATGGAACATACTTCCAAAGTATTATTAAAAGTTTTCAACTTTATAAT
This sequence comes from Protopterus annectens, assembly GCF_019279795.1. NCBI lineage: Eukaryota > Metazoa > Chordata > Ceratodontiformes > Protopteridae > Protopterus > Protopterus annectens. The sequence goes on from NC_056740.1 coordinate 293,206,853, forward strand.
ACAACATGGAATAACAGATAATTATTTAAATAACTCCAAAACAGTGCTAATTCCAAAACCGAATTCTGACCCAACAGATCCAGCAAACTATAGACCAATAGCCCTGATAAATACTGACCTTAAGATCCTAGCTCATATTATAGCAAATAGACTTAAGGATGTACTCCCCTCTATCATTTCCCAAAAACAAATGTGTTTTATTATAAACAGGCAAACAAGTGATAACACCCTCCTCTTAGATACCATTATCAGACTTCTTAACAGTGACAAATGCCCCAGATATGTCCTGACAGCAGATGCAACCAAAGCTTTTGATAGAGTTAATTTACATTTCCTATTTAATATATTGCCTTTATATGGTTTTCCTCAGGAATTCATAAGGATAATTAAGGTTCTATATCAGAAAGCTTCTACCATTATTCAGATAAATAAGCTCAAAACTAACCCTATACTATTATCCAATGGTATAAGACAAGGTTGCCCTCTTTCCCCATACCTCTTTAATCTTTATCTAAAACCTCTCCTTCTGTTTATTTCACAAAAAACCTTCCATCACATACCTAGAATCTATAATACAAATCTTATATTCTCTGCTTTTGCTGATGACTTAAATATATATTTTCAACTTCCCACTACTGACCTCCCAAAAATACTTAAAGCTATAAATGGGTTATCTGAAATCTCTAACTATACTTTAAATCTAAACAAATCCCATATATTTCCCATGAATCTTATAGGTCATAAGGAATTTTACTTTCTCATGAGTGAGATCAAGATAAGTTACCAGATAAAATACCTAGGAATAATACTTACTCCTGACTTTAAGGATGTGATAAAGAATAACTTATTGCATACATGGACCATTATTGAAAGTGATATCAATAGGTGGAAGAATATTAATATGTCATTACTCTCAAAAGCTAGTGTTGTTAGGATGAACCTTTTACCAAGAATACTCTTTCAACTAAATGCTACTTTTTCAAATATTCCCCCCAAATTCTTCCTTGATATAGAAAAAGCTATATCAAGATTCTTATGGTACCCCAAATAAACTAGAATTAAATATGATAAACTTCTACTTACCAAAGATGAAGGGGGATTGGGGTTACCTGATTTCAAACTCTATTCTAGTATAATTACTGCTTACAGACTAATACAGATAATAAGCCATGACCAGTATGTAAATACCTGGACACCCCATGGACCAAAATCTGGTCTGAACAACTGAAATCCCTTGGGGATAACAGCAAATCCCTACCATTTTTAAACCTAAGTCAAAATGGCATATTCACGAAGTATATACACCCACTAATTAAATTCATGATTCTTACTACACAGAAATTATTTAAATCATTGCAATTATTAGATGCTCTTGCCTTTATACAACCACTCCACCTAAATCCCAACCTACTAATAAACAATAAACCCTTAAATCTAACAAATTACCCTCTGATAAAAGATCTCACAGTATGGGAAATATACCAATGGAGAGAATCAAATATACAACAAATAAGACTAGAACTAAAATCTTACTAAGAAATATGCTGTTATTCTTATCCAAATCCATTATCTCATAAACGCTATATTCTCACAAACACAAGTCAACTTGCAGGACATTAACATAGTAAAACTAATACTAGAAAACCTTGAGATGAAAGGAAAAACAATTTCTAGAACATATAAACTTGTAACGAACATAAAACACCAGAATTCTCTATTATTTTCAAATTATTGGCAAGAAAAAAACAATCTCTGACAGAAGAAAATAAGAGAATGGCCATTGAGAATACGATAAAATTCATTCCTTTTAAGAAGCTGCTATATCCACAAATTATGATAAATAACAATGTATACTATACCCCATCAAAACTAAATAAGTTCAATTCCAAATTCTCGCCTATATGCCCTCACTGCCCAAACCAAATTGCTGATATTCTCCATGTCATCTGGAAATGTAACAAGGTACACAACCTATGGTGCTCTTTAAGAGCTAGGTTAGAGAAGATGGGATATGAAAAATCAACCCTGTTGTGGGAGACAGCTATATTGCACATTAACACAACTCAACTTCCAAAAATAAAAAAGATGTCCTTATCATGATGTGTGCCCTTATTAAATTTTATATCACTAAAAATTGGAATGTCGCATCTCCAATTACATGGGAAGGCTTTAGCAACCTTGCTATTAAATATATCTCATCTCACAAACTAGTTTATACAAAAACAAAAAAGAAACACTATTATCAGAAATATTGAGTTTACTTACTAGATGTAATTCTTAACAAAGAAAGTCTGTACATTGGCACGATAAGAGATTTATGTTATGCAATAACTGCATTATAACCAGTTTTTAGTTTTTCTTTTTTTTCTTTTTTTCTCTTATTTCCCTTTTTCCTCTTTATATATCTAATTGTATTCCCTAATTACATTAAGTATAACAAGTGGTTGAATTTCTATATTTATCTTCTTCATAAAATATGTCCCTTATACTATCCCTCACTGTCTTAACTGATGTTAAAAACCTTTTATACTCCATTTGATGATATAGTGACTTCTAGTGTATATAGTGTATATGTATTACAAAAATAAACAAGTACAGGACAGAGACACTTCCTAGTATTATAATCCTGTCCTTGCTATGCAGTACTGAATAGGCGATTTGTGTAGGTTATAATTCTATCTTTAAAGTGCAGGTGTATGTCTCACAGGGGAATAGAGAGACACTTTTCTGGCACCAGAAAATTCTGTCCTTAAAGTGCAGGTGTATGTCTCACAGGGGACTAGAGAGAGACTTTTCTGGCACCAGAAAGATAATATTTAAATAGCTAATCTGATAGGAAGTAAAGTAGCATATCTGTAAAATAAAAGGTAACAGATGCTGGCTATCTACTGAACTGGCCTGCAGAATGCTGTATGGTCCACTGCTCTGCAAAAGAGTGCAAAACTGTGTAACTATGCTAATGTAAACATTTTGGTAATGCCAGATGAAATGGGAGCCAGCTACTCAGGTAAGGTTCATGTAGAATCATCTCTTTGAAACAGCTGTACAAAATAAATAAACTTGCCTTTCCTCTCACAAAGAGCAAGACAACACCCTAGGCAGGTACAAGTAGCCACCTCTCATAGGAGTCCCCACAAAAAATAGTTTCACAGCCTCTCTGCAAGTGTTGCACTAATATAGTGCTCCCTGCCACATTACTTGTAGCATCTCATGATATATACCAAGGGGACTTCATTAGCTTCCCTTCTTAAGTTGCAGGGGGTATGCATTGTATCCACCTAAAATGTCAGGTTGCAGAAATGCCTTTGCCACCTTCACTTTAATCTCTGAGAGCAATAGCCCCTTCTAGCCACTGTTTGCCTTATGAGCTCTTCCTTTGTTTTGTAGTGGTGACACTTAACCTTGAAATACTGAGGTGTACTACATATAGGTCAGATTTTACCAATCTTGTGAAACATATAAACTTAAACATCTAAACCCATGGCATCCTCAAACAAGCATCTAATCTAATTCTGAATACCTTTAATGGTATTTGGTCCATCCAGTACCCCCTAAAAGCCATCACTTTTCTGGTTTTAATAAAGAGAAGAAGTTATTATGTATTACTACTTCCTCAATAACATTTCCACAGTGCATTTCAGTTTATTTAATTCAGTTTTTTTTGTCATTTCACACTACCCTCAAAATCACAAATTCTTTTCTCTACATTAATAACTGCTGATTTCATCTGCTTACTTTTCATTCTTAAAGCGGCCATCTCTTGCCACATGGCCAGCATTATTGTGTCTATCTTTCCTAAAATCCAGTCAGGTTTCTCCACTACTGTGGCAGCAACCAACTTTTATGCACTTTATACTAAAGACCATCAAAAATACAATCTGTTTTGTACTTTTTGGCTTGCAAACCCTCCTTCCTCTAAAATATGAACTTGTTTACCAAGCACCTAGGGCTCAGCAAATATTTGAGGGTACCATCATGGTTACTCACACCCACATGACTAAGGTACTATTTTTAAACCTAAGTGGTACCACTTTTTCCGATTGTATTATATTATTATTATTATTATTATTATTATTATCACCATCATCCTCCATTTGACCATCCAGCTTTTCCCTCCTGAACCCCCAGTGAATTACCATTTATTCCTGGAGTGAAAGATCTATGACTTTATCATTCTCTGACATGTGGGTTTGGTGGACTGGAGAGGGAGTTGCCATCCATGTAGTAGGGGACTGGAGTTTTAGTGTATGCCCTACCATTCCTGTGTGCGCCCATAAGCATCTAAGGAAAATATGCAGTGGGCCTGTACAGTATTGTTCATGCATCCACATGTGATGCAACTAAAGCCCGATTCCTTTACAGACAGAACACCTGACTGACCCCAATCTACACCAGTGGTTCCACATTCACCATAGGGTTTTGTTGACTGTACTTGAATATTTGTTTTGCCACCATGTATTAAGGAAAACAAAAGCTAAAAATATAATATAAGTCATGGATAGCATCCCAAGTATACCTAAACAACTCACTGAAGACTGTATTCTAGTTTGTCATTAAATCATTTATCTAGCATGTACTCAGTGGTGAAGCATAGTTTTTGAGTTAGATTTTTGCTCTAAAGTTAAAAATGATACCAATTTAATCTACTAGTATATGGGAACACAAGGGTCTCATATTTACCAGTAAGACACTACTTCTTATAGTTTGGTTTTATTCTATTTGCTTCAAATTGTTTTGAGTAACAGTTAATATTATATATTTTTTTACAGTGAGTAGTTTACCAAGTATGTGTTTGTGTAGTAAAATTCCACATAAGGATGACATTTCCTTAATGTTTGCATCCTGGAATTTAGTCAAGAAATCTTTAAACTCTATGGAGGACAGAGATTTTGAGCAATAGCTGCTTATATTATCTTATCATCATCATCATCTTCTTTCGGCTGTTCCCGTTAGGGGTCGCCACAGTGGATCACCTGTCCTCTGCATCATGCTCTTTCACACCAACCACCTGCATGTCCTCTCTCACCACATCCATAAACCTCATCTTAGGCCTTTCTGTTTTCCTCTTACCTGGCAGCTCCATCCTTAGCATCCTTTTCCCAATTTAACCAGCATCCCTCCTCAGCACATGTCCGAACCAATGCAATCTCACCTCTCTTGCTTTGTCTCCAAACTGTCCAACCTGAGCTGACCCATTAATATACTGATTCCTAATCCTGTCCATCCTAGTCTCACCCAGTGCAAATCTTAACATCTTTACCTCTGCCACATCCAGCTCTGACTCCTGCCTTTTCGACAATGCTACCATCTCCAACCCATATAACATAGCTGATCTCACTACCCTCTTGTAGACCTTCCCTTTCACTCTTATTGGTACCCGTCTGTCATAAATAGACAGATATGACTCAGTCATTGTCCATGCTGATGTGAATGACCTGAGACGTACCTCCCTGGACTACATGAAAAGAGACATAGAGGAGCTCTCTGATTATGTAGCCCAGGCCGGTATGACCCTGACCCTGAGCAGCAACTTACCCTCACCAAGAATGATGCCACAGTACAAACACAAAATGATCAGCTTTAACAATTGGCTCATTTACTGGTGTCATTCTAAGGGGATCCAACGTCTGTCTGCTTGGGATGACATGCTTGACAAGCCATGTTGCTTCACAAGGGATGGCTTGCACCTGTCACCCCTGGGCTTCCGGATATTGGCCAAGGCTCTTGCCACCCCCATAGTGCCTTTTTTAGGCAAGGCTCAAAAGACAAACCCACCTCCCTAGAAAACACAAGTGGAAAAAAACTAAGGGTAATGCTGCTCAACGCCAGAAGTCTAAACCTCAAGATGCACGCTCTCGAAGCCCTCCTCAGTATGGAGAACATCGATGTCTGTGCAGTGACTGAAACCTGGTTCAAGGCTCCTGAGAGCACCCCAGCACTACCAGGTTATACCTCATATCATGCTTTTCGGCCTCAAAACTTGGACCGAACCACAAAAGGAGGGGGAGTATTCATATTCATCAAAGATACCCACACCTCCAGGTTAGTGGCAACGCATGAAGCATTGGAGACCATCCAGGTGCAACTAACCATAGACAAAACTGCCCTACAGTTTGTAGCATGCTACAGACCACCCTCTCAAACTCAGGAACCCCACTCAGCCTTCCTGAAGACACTGGAGAGTATGAATGCCTCTCCAAATACCATCATATTGGGAGACTTCAACTACCCAAACATAGACTGGGAGCATTACTCAAGCCCCAACACCCTAGCCCAAAGGTTCCTAGAATTCATAAACTCAAATGCGATGGAACAACTAGTCACCACTCCCACAAGAGGAGATAATATACTAGACCTGATCATCACAAACATGGGGACACAATGCTCCACACCGAAAGTATACCCCTCATTGGTGAGATCAGACCATAAATTAATCTCACTGGAAATCCACATCCCGCCCCCACCCCCAGCACAAAAGACCGCAGTGAAGAATTTCTCAAAAGCTGACTTCACACTTCTTAAGACTGAAGTTGTATCCTTCAAGGCCCCTGGGCCAGTGGAAACCACAGCCCACACCGCTGAATCCTTTATAAATGCTTTCTACAGACACCTTCAAGAATGCATGGATCATGCAATCCCAAATAAAACCAAGACCCATTCCCCCAAAGGCAGGTGTCCTGTCTGGTGGACCCCAGCCATTAACAAGCTTTACAACAGGAGGGGGAAGCTACTACATGACACAGCAAAATCCCCAAAAGGGAAGGCATCTCTGATCAGTACTAGCAAAAAACTACAATCACTCAAAATCATCCAAGGCCAACTTTGAGAGAAAAATCGCAAAAGACACTAAAGACAATCACAAGGCCTTCTTTAGTTATGTTAGAAACCTGGATGGAAAATCCCAGATATGCTCAGAGTTAGTCCAAAATGACAAAAAATACACTGAACCCACAGACATTGCCAACATACTGGCAGACAGGTTCAGTGCAAATCCCCCCCCCCAAAAGGAGAAATATCTATCCCAGCAGAGTGTAGCCTCCCTGACATCTCTGATGCCCAGGTGAGAGCCACCCTCTCCAAAGCTAAAAACACAGCATCAATGGGACCAGACAGTGTCCCGGGTTGCATGCTACATGAACTCCAAGAGGAACTAAACCCGCACATAAGGCTGCTGTTTAATCTTAACCTTACTACAGGATACATACCCAAAGAATGGCGTACAGCAACAGTGGTCCCACTCCACAAAGGAGGTGCTTCTACGGACCCTGGAAATTACTGCCCCATAAGCTTGATGAGCCTGGTCTGCAAAGCTATGGAGAAGATCATTATGGAACTCATAAACAAAGACTTTGGGGACCTACAGACACTGGATCCTACCCAATTCAGCTTTGTCAAGGGCAGATCCTGCCTTTTGAACCTGGTCGACTTTTTTGAAACAGTCATTAAGGCCATTGATGAGGGTAAGGCAGTTCACACAGCCTACCTTGATCTTGCAAAAGCCTTCGACACAATACCCCACTCGGGCATCATAGACAAGCTCACCAGCTTAAATGTAAACCCATATGTCATAAGATGGGTTGCAAACTGGCTCAAGGACAGAACTGCTGGAGCCATGTCAGACTCTAAGCCAATCACAAGCGGTGTCTCACAGGGCTTGGTCCTGGGACCCCTCTTGTTCGGCATATATTTTTCTGAGGTGCAAGCAAACATAGGAGGATTGTGGCTGACAAAGTTCACAGATGACTGCAAACTGGGCGCCATAATTGATACTCCAGCGGACATAAGCATCCTTCAGAAAGGCCTCATAGAAATGGATAACTGGTGCCAGAGCCATGGCCTTAAACTGAACGCCAAAAATATATAGTCATACCCTTTGGGAAAAACAAAGTACCCACAAATTACCACATAGGTGGTAATCCATTAAGTACGGAAGAAGTAATCAGGGACCTAGGGACCCAAGTTGACAGTAACCTCTCATTTGACACTCACATTGCCAGGGTGGTTCGGAAGATCTTCTATATTACCCACCTTATCATGAAAGGATTCACATCTAGATCAAGAGAGGTCATTGTGCCCCTATACTCTTCCCTTATCAGGCCTATAATTGAGTACAATGCCCCATTTGGGATGTACCTTACCCGACACCTGCAGCAGTTAGAAAGACCCCAAAAGTACCTCACCAAGAGGATCAAGGGTCTCAGACATATGTCATATGCTGCCCGGCTGAAGAAACGCCAGCTCTATTCAGTCGCATACCGCCTACTCAGAGGCAATCTATGCCTGATGTACAAGGCCATGTCCAATCCGGAATGAATGGACATGCTCCACCTCAGAAAATCCAAATCCACCAGAGCCACGAGAGCGAGAGATTTGAACCTCAATACAGAAATAAATAGGACATGCTGGAGGGACAGATTCATAACCCAGAGGCTGCCTACACTCTGGAACATAATCCCAGTCCATGTTAGGCAGAGCCCCTCACTGACTCTCTTCAAGAGAAATCTTGACTAGTGGATGGGAGATCGTAGGTTTACCCCGGGGGTCATCTCTGTGTCACTACTAGACTGAGGCACAGTAAACTAAACCCTAAATGGGTGTAGTATTCTCATCCCAAGGGGTGGCGAAAGCCACACACACTCTGGCTAGGCTTATAAATGCCCTAGGGCAGATAGCCTAGTATGAGCCTATGAACCTATAAATCACTCCTGACACTCTTCTCCACCCATTCTACCCTGCCTGTACTCTCTTCTTTACCTCTCTTCCACACTCACCATTACTCTGAACTGTTGATCCCAAGTACTTAAACTCATCCACCTTTACCAACTCTACTCCCTGCATCCTCACCATTCCTCTACCCTCCCTCTCATTTACACACATATATTCTGTTTTAGCCCTGCTGACCTTCATTCCTCTCCTCTCTAAAGCATATCTCCACCTCTCCAAGGTCTCCTCAACCTGGTCCCTACTCTCACTACATATCACAATGTCATCTGCAAACATCATAGTCCACGGGGCCTCCTGTCTAATCTCATCTGTCAACCTGTCCATCACCACTGCAAATAAGAAAGGGCTCAGAGCTGATCCTTGATGTAACCCCACCTCCACCTTAAACGTATCTGTCACTCCCACCGCAGTCCTCACCAATGTCACACTAGCCTTGTACATATCCTGTACCACTCTTACATACTTCTCTGCCACTCCCGACTTCCTCATACAATACCACAACTCCTCTCTAGGCACCCTGTCATATGCTTTCTCTAAGTCCACAAAGACACAATGCAACTCCTTCTGACCTTTTCTGTATTTCTCCAACAACACTCTCAGAGCAAATATTGCATCTGTAGTGCTCTTTCCTGGCATGAAACCATACTGCTGATCACTAATCATCACCTCCCTTCTTAACATAGCTTCCACTACTCTTTCCCATAACTTCAAGCTGTGACTGATCAATTTTATCCCTCTGTAGTTACTGCAGCTCTGCACATCACCCTTATTCTTAAAGATAGGTACCAAAATACTTTTTCTCCACTCCTCAGGCATCCTCTGACTTTCCAAAATTTCATTAAACAATCTGGTTAAAAATTCCACTGCCATTTCTCCTAAGCACTTCCATGCTTCCACTGGTATGTCATCTGGGCCAACAGCCTTTCCATTCTTCATCCTATTCATAGCTGTCCTTACTTCCTCCTTGCAAATCTGCTTCACTTCCTGATTCACTATCCCCACATCATCCAACCTTCTCTCTCTCTCATTCTCTTCATTCATCAGCCCTTCAAAGTACTCTTTCCATCTACTCAACACACTCTCCTCACTTGTGAGTACGTTTCCCTCACTGTCCTTTATCACCCTTACCTGCTGCACATCTTTCCCAGCTCTGTCCCTCTGTCTAGCCAATCGGTACAGGTCCTTTTCTCCCTCTTTAGTGTCCAATCTCTCATACAACTCTCTATATGCCTTATCCTTAGCCTTCGCCACCTCTCTCTTTGCCATGCGCCTCATCTCGTTATACTCATGTCTACTTTTTTCATCTCTTTGACAATCCCACTTCTTCTTCACCAGCCTCTTCCTCTGTATACTCTCCTGTACTTCCTCATTCCACCACCATGTCTCCTTGTCCTCCTTCCTCTGTCCAGATGTCACACCAAGCACCTTCCTAGCAGTCTCCCTTACTAGCTCTGCTGTAGTTACCCAGCTATTCAGTAACTCTTCATTGCCTCCCAGTGCCTGTCTTAACTCTTCCCTGAACTCCACCTCACAATCACCCTTTTTTAACTTCCACCATTTAATCCTTGGCACTACTTTCACACTCCTCCTCCGCTTCTTGATCACCAACATCATTCTAAAGACCACCATTCTATGCTGCTTAACTACACTTTCCCCAGCCACCACTTTACAGTCTCCAATCTCCTTCAGACTGGCCCTCCTACATAGGATATAATCCACCTGTGTGCATCTTCCTCCACTCTTGTATGTCACCCTATGCTCCTCCTTCTTCTTAAAATACATATTCACCACAGCCATGTCCATCCTTTTTGCAAAATCCACAATCAACTGACCTTCTGCATTCCTCTCCATAACACCATACCTACCCATCACTTCCTCACCCCCTCTGTTCACTTCACCAACATGCCCATTGAAGTCTGCACCCATCACTAGTCTCTCACCCTTGGGTACACTCACTATCACTTCATCCAACTCACTCCAAAATTTTTCTTTCTCATCTATCGCACACCCAACTTGTGGAGCATATGCACTAACAACATTCATCATTACACCATCAATTTCAAGATTCATAACCATCACTCTATCAGACACTCTCTTCACCTCCAAAACACTCTTGGCATACTGTTCCATTAGGATAACCCCTACCCCATTTCTTCTGCCTTCCACACCATGATAGAACAATTTGAACCCACCTCCTATACACTTGGCCTTACTTCCCTTCCATCTGGTCTCTTGCACGCACAATATATCAACCGTCCTTTTCTCCATCATATCAGCTAGCTCTCTCCCTATACCAGTCATACTGCCAACATTCAAAGTTCCTCCCCTCAGTACTACACTCCTAACCTTCCTCTTCTCTTCCTGCCTTCGGGCATGCCTTCCCCCTCCTCTTCTTCTTCGGCCAACAGTAGCCCAATTTCTGCCAGCACCCTGTTGGCTAACAGTACTGGTGGTGGTCGTTGTTAACCCGGGCCTCGACCGATCCGGTATGTAATTATGAAAAGTTCTCTGCATCAGTAATTTTTGGCAGAGGTTTTACACCGGATGCCCTTTCTGACGCAACCCTCCCCATTTATCCAAGCTTGGGACCTGCACAAAGAAATGCACTGGCTTGTGCATCCCCTGTGGTTATATTATCTTATCTTATATTATATTATATTATATTATATCCAATATGACTGATATTATTTCTGTGTGAGCAGTTTCTAGTCCTGACTTGTTTTCTTCACTTCTAGGTTTTAGGTGATCTTTTACAAATATTGAGACACTGCCTTAGATCTGCAACAAAGAAAGGAGGATCCCCCGGAATTTATAATATGACATGCAGTTTGGATCTTCAGTCTTATGATGTGACATGCAGTTTGGATCTTCAGTCTAAGTATGATTTTATTAGGTAGGAGTAAACTGGTTTATCAAGTAAAAAAAATCTAAAATGAGAAAGGAAGAATATACAAACTGTACACAGAACCCATTGTACCTTGAGATGCAAATAGTTATGTTTTTACTTCTTCCATGACTTTTAGATTATTTTGTGTTTTGAGCAGGTAGAAGAGTGTAGAAATATTTGATAATGATATGTTTGCACAACATTATTTACTAGTTCTAACTCTAATCCCAAGAGCCAGGTAACTGTAATAGGACTAAACCAGACAGTTTATTTCTCAAACATTCATTCTAGTTAGAGGAAGTTTCTGATATTACTATGATTAGAGCTACAATGTCTACATACATTACAGCACATTAAAGGAAAAGTGAATCTCCCATTAAGGGTAGTCTACTAAAGTTATTTTCCTTTGTCTCTCTATAACATCATCTAGCTGTGGCTTGGTGCACAGAAACCCTTCTGGATCTTTTTTTATCTAATTTTTATTGAATGCAAACATAGGTTCATAGGTTCATAGGTAGGTACTTACAGATAGGTGGCCTATGTAAGCCTAGCCAGCAAGGTTCCATAGCTTACACCACCCAAGAAAGTTATTTTTCTGTGCCGCTGTCCAGCAGAGACACAGAAGTGATCTCCGGGGTGTATTTCCTATTTTCCATCCACTCATCAAGATTTTTCTTGAAGAGTGCTAATGAAAAACTTTGCTTGACATAGATGGGTAGCTTGTTCCAGAGTACAGGAAGTCTCTGGGATAGGAATCTATCCCTCCAGCGTGTCCTGTTTATTGTGGTGACAAGGAGGGATTGGGATTTCTTTAGGTGCAGCATGTCCAACAGCTCTGGGTTTGACATAGCTTTATATGTTAGGCAGAGATCACTTCGGAGTAGGTGATAAGCTATGGAGTAAAGCTGGAGTTTTTTGAGGCGGTCAGTGTAGGGCATTTGTTTGAGGCCAGTAATCCTCTTTGTGAGGTCCTTCTGTGGCCTTTCCAGCTGCTGCAGATGTCTTGTGAGGTACATTCCAAAAGGGGAGTTGTACTCTATAATGGGTCTAATGAGTGATGAGTAGAGGGGAATAATGACCTCTTTTTCCTGGATGAGAACCCTTTTATGATGAGGTGTGGCACGTTGAAGGACTTCCTGACTACTGTGGTGATGTGACTATCAAAGGAGAGACTACTGTCCACCTGGGTCCCAAGATCTCTTATCATGCATTCGGTGTTAAGTAGATTGCTGCCTATGTGGTAGTTTATGGGTACAGAGTTTTTACCAAAGGGGATGACACTGCACTTTTTGGCATTGAGCTTGAGGCCATGGCTCTGACACCAGGCATCTGTCTCAGTGAGGCCCTTCTGTAGGATGTCCACATCATTTGGGGACTTGACTATGGCTCCTAGTTTGCAGTCATCTGCGAACTTCATTAGCCAGAGGCCTTCTCTGTTAGCCTGTACTTCAGAGAAGTAGATACCAAACAGGAGAGGTCCCAGGATGGAACCCTGTGGTACTCTCCTTGTCACTGCTTTGAGGTCAGATTTGGAGTCTGCAACATTTACAGTGTGGGTTCTGTCAGTGAGCCAGTTGGCAACCCATCTTGTGATGTAGGGATTTATACCTAGTTTAGTGAGTTTAGCTATAATTCCAGAATGGGGGATGGTGTCGAAAGCCTTGGCGAGGTCAAGATAGGCTGTGTGAACCACCTTACCCTCATCCGCGGCTTTGGTGACTGCCTCAAAGAAGTCGATCAGGTTCAGGAGGCATGATCTGCCTTTCACAAATCCGAACTGGGTGGGATCCAGAGTTTGGAGGTTACCAATGTCTTTGTTTATGAGTTCCATGATGATACATTCCAACCAGGCTCGTCAGGCTAATAGGTCGATAGTTCTTGGGATCAGTGGTGGCTCCCCCTTTGTGAAGTGGGATAACTGTTGCTGTGTGCCATTCAGTGGGCACAAAGCCTGATGCAAGGCTATTATTGAACATGGTGCTTAAGTGAGGAGCCAGTTCGTTCTGAAGTTCGTGTAAAACGCAGCCTGGGATGTTGTCCGGTCTCATGGATGCTGTGTTTTTGGCTTTAGAGAGTGCAGCTTTTACCTGCCTAGTTGTGATTACAGGGACTCTGCATTCTTCCTGTATAGATATGGACCCTTTAGGGGGTGAGAGGGGGGCAAAGTTAGCACTGAACCTATCTGCCAGGATGTTGGCAATATCAGTTGATTCTGTAATTTTCATGCCTTTTTGCTGTAACTCAGAGCACATCTGGGTATTGCCATCTAGATTCTTGACACCTTGGATTTAGTGGTGATTTTGTTTTCGTAGCTAGCTTTGGAGGATCTTATAAGGGATCTCAGCTTCTTACTGAGGCTGGCCAGGGAGCTCCTCCACTCATGGGATTTTACTCTCTTTTGCAACAGTTTCTTCCTTCTGTTGTACATGAATTAAAACTATGCAAAGAAGAATAAACATTTAATAGCAAACAGATTCAGCATCAACCAAGACCAAATGTCTATATAATTTAAAAAAATCTATGTTGTTGCTGTGAATTTCACATTCATACTACTTACATTCATTTTTTCCATTATTAAGTACACAATCCATTTATATTAGATATCATTACAACAGTACCCATTCATATCAGATATCACTAATAGTATACCTCACATGTTGTGTATCAGACCATCTATACCATACAAATGGAAATGCAAGTATATACAGATATGTATAATAAGAAAATGTTGTATATACCATACAGACATAAACTTGTGCTGGATGGCAGGAAGGCTACTCTTCCCCTTTAAAAAGATTACGACTCTGAAAGATCAAAATGCTGGAAAACTGTTTTCCATTCTGGGCATAAACACCTTGGTATCCTTCTCCTGCCTTTTTTTTAAATATAACCAAACCTTTATCAATCACAAACAAACTTGGAAGCAGCAACATATCCAAAACATATAATAGTATCCCAATAACAGTAATAATAATTATTAATAAAACAAATAAGCTAAAGTATAGACATAAAGGTAATCAGGAAAAGGTAGTACTATAAACTACATAATGCAAAATGCTGTAACAGTATTAGTACCCAAAAGACAGTACTACCATAACAGAATTGCCATAAGCCAAAGAGTATCTAAAAAGGGAGTGTTTTGATGCCTTTAAGAAACTTAGCCCAGGTTGCACATGTGTGATCCTTCTTGATAGGATCTGATACTAATGTTAAAGAGGGAAAGAGAGAGAATAATCTAGAAGAACTGGAACAAAAAGATGCCTTTTGCTTAGGAACCAAGATCATAATCATTACTCAGAAAGATGGGAGTGGTTCTTTCAGTTACAGTCTATACAGGCTCTTACAGTAGTTAAAAGTTGCAAAATCCATGACTGAAAAGAGGGTATGTTTGGGTGGGGTACATCAATCCATGCCGCCAAAGGCTTAACCTAGAACAGGAGAAGTTTACGTTTAAAATGTTGGTTAGCAATTGACACTGAGTGCCAAACATTAAAATCCTGTAGGCACTTCCAGTATTTATACATAGTTGTAGGACTGGGAATTCCACACCCTGATCAGGGAATAACTTCTGGAAATTCTTGTACGACACTATCAGCTAGAGCCAAATACCTGTTGTATATTAACAGTACAATCTTTTCAAAAACAAAGAGAACCATTTCAATCCCCTAATAATCCTTAATAAGGATGTAAAGTATATGGATGGGCAGGAAACATTAATCTCAGACAACCATGAATGTAGAGAATCCAGGTAGATAGAAATCAACTGCCAATATATATCTATATCTATATCTATATCTATATCTATATCTATATCTATACCTATACCTATACCTATATCTATATCTATATCTATATCTATATCCATATCTATATCTATATCTATATTTATATCTATGTCTATATATATATATATCTATATATATATCTATATCTATCAGCAGGATTCAATAAAGTCCGTGTAGGTTCTGTGTAGAGCCTACATGGAATGTATCCATGTACATGACCACGATTCACCCGCCATGCATATTAATTGTGGTGTGCACCTAAGGGAGGTCAGAACAACATGGATATTGAATCCGTGTAAGGCCGACAGCATACCCACATAACTTTTGGCCCATTAACCTTGACCAAAAGGTCTACAAAACATTTTATTTCACTAAGTTGGATGTATTTTAATGTTTTTTTATATTTATGTGCTTGTTTGCATGATGCACTGCATTATTTAACTATACTTAGCTCTGTCAGCAGCCATACATCAGACATGTGCCAGACATCTAAAAATAGAAACCAGATGCATTCACTTTCTATTTTTTAATATATTTGTGCTTGTTTGTGTGATATGCTGCATTATTTTAGCTATGCTAAGCACTGTGCTCTGATGCATTAGACATACGCTAGACATTTAAAAATAGAAACCAGATGCATTTAATTGCTGTAGTTCTGCGGTGCTTAGCAATGCGCAAACCAGCACAGCAAAGCTGTGCTACTCTTATAGAGCACATTTGCAGTATATCTGAGGATACATGAGTTATTTTCACTATTCCAGTGGCTACATAGGTTAAGTCATGACCTACAGTGCAGTAGGTCCTGGGCAATAATAACCATTACATATACTGCTGTGAAACTGTGTCAGGTGACTACAACATTGGTTCAATTTAAATTTAATAATTGTTAAATTTAGAAGAGGTGCACAATATTAAGCATTATGCAAACATGGTCAATGGTCTTTTCCTATTGCTAAGCTTCACTTAAACTTGGGTTGTGTGAGTTTGTGCAAATCTAAGTGGCATGGCATGTTTTTGAAAGTTACAGTATGATGTGCAAAGGTGGGAATGCAGTCTATTTAAAGGGCAATAGGCGGGAATTTCACAACATTCCTTGAAGCCTGACCTTGACTGTGGATATGGCTGCTGTCATGGGAGAAGACTTGCGCTTAAGGGTACAACAGTGGGGTGTGCAGGAGTATAGGGTTTTCAATGGACTCCTGGTAGAACACTGTGGACCCAGGCTGCTGCAGGGCAACTATCAGGGATCAGAATATAAGTCTGAGGCCTGGGATAGTATGGCCAGGGACCTGACCAGTGCAAATGATATCCCATACACTGGTGAGTAGTGTTGTCACCATCATGGTGACCTGCATCAAAGGAATAGGGCATAGGATGGGAACACCCCACAGATATGTAAGTATGTTTTCTAGTAATTTATAAATATACAAGCTGAATGTGTGCAAAACCTGTATGCATAATGGTTTTCTTCTCCTACCACAGCTGCAGAAGTGAGGGCTTGCAACATCCACTCCTATGCAAGGCATTTGGCTAGGATGAGGCAAGCGTATGGTATGTAAGAAAATCAATAAAGCAATAACTTAATGCATAACTTAATAATAAAATAAAGTAAATACAGACATTGCCATCTTAACAGTCATGTATGAATTACCTAGGACATCAAAGACTTTCATTAATGTGTCAGTGCATATCAGAACTGGTAAAGCAAATCAAAGCAAGTAAGCATGCAGTACTGTGCAGCATAGCTTCCAGCCATTACTTAATGTTGTGGAATACCCAGATTAAGAGTCAATGTTGTATTCTGCTCATTGTCTGAAATATGCTGTAGAGTGCAGTCAATAAATGAATAGGGGAAATATGCAAGTTAACTGAAGTATTAGACAGCTATCCATGTGTGTAAATGCAAGATTTGAAACAATATGAATCAATAAAGTGTAAAAGAAGACAGTGCTCTAATAATTAATTTTCCAAATAAAATGTTTAGTATTACTGTAGTCACTGCTTGTGGGTTCCAGTTACACACTAGGCAGCTGAGAAATTGTACAGTTTTCAAAAATGTTTTAGCATTTCAACAATAAAACATAACCATGCTTGCATGTGAAGTGCACACCCATAGACTTGTGCCATGACTGTCCAGCTGTCAAGTGTAATCAGTGTACATGGACACACCTCTCAACTGTCACAATTTTTGCAGAATGTACTGAATATTGCTCCATATGTCTGGTCTGTTTGGTATATGATCTTGTTTTACTGGCCAGCCTCTTCCAAATTGCTGAGGATCAATGTCAGAAAAAAATTTCAGTCCTCTGATTTGCAGATATATGACATCACTCAAAATGCAATTTAAGGTCAACTCTGTTACCAGATCACCTTGCTACTATTATATGGGCGCACTATGTAAGAATATTCCCTGTTGTTTTGCCTTTGTACCGCCATTATGTACTGCTTGGCCCATAATGTAGCATGCTAAGAGGTTGAGAGTTATATACATGGAACATCATATACACAATATAAGAAACATCTGAATAGTATTTCAAATAATAAACATCATAGCAGTCAGTGGTCTCACAAGTGAAATTTAAATTATCTAAGTGTGTATTTGTAGTATGTTTAGTTATATTATCTGTGGAATTACTAATGTGCTTCTTTTTTCTCTCACCCCACCTTTTCTCTTCTTTTATTTATTTAATCAATATATTTACTATTATCATTTGCTATTATCATATCATTTGTTATTATCTCTTATGTTGGCCTTATGTATAATTTAATATTTTTTGCCCTTAAAAAACTTTCATTTACATTATTTATTGTTGTGTTCCCCATTATATTATTTTCAGTTTGTTCCCAGTGCTCATTATTGTTTTCTCTTATGTTATTAATTATATTTGTTTGGGTTATGTTTATTTTTCCTTTATGTTTCTATTTTATTTACCACAGCATGACAAGGTAGGCCAGTTCCTGGTGATCCACTTGCCTTGGCTCCTCTGGCTGAGGCACCGGGGCTCACCACCTCTGGGCCACAGCCTGCTGGCACCCCCTATGCTGCCCCTGCACTACCTTCTCCATCATCTAGTTCAGCCACACAGGCTGGGAGTGTGGCCCCCTCTGGGAGAGAAAGTGAAGGGGGTGCATTTGTCACATGTGAGCAAATACCAGGCATGGTGCATAGACCTGTGCACTAAACTGTTGCTGCACACCTATGGCAGATGAAGAGCATGCTGTCTATCCTGGTGGGACAGTCTGTTCCCAGGCTCTGGCATCACCCACTGCCTCCACAGGAGCAGTGAAGATGCAGTGCAGACAGTCCCATGGGTGAGGACTTGACTCACACTGCTACTGTGTCTGATGTTCATGGGACTGGTATCCTCCAACAGCTTCCCCAACCAAGGTGCTCACCACCCTCTTGTGTCCCACACCAACCCTGTCTGCTGTCTTGTATGTCTTGTCTGTATGCAAATGCTTCATCACCATCCCAACTTACCTTCCACACACATACCTATGTCCCTTCCCCAACATTCCACTTTCTCCTTACAAAAATAAATGGGCACCTGTCCAAAAAAAATATCATCCCATACATAGCTCTCCATTTCACACACATGTCCACTGGACACATTTAATTTAGTCCAATTGGGTTGGCAATGCACTTATGTTGTCATCACCATTCTATCTGGGAGTGACAGTCCAAATTCAGCTAAAAACTTTTCAAGTGCACAGTTGATGCTGTTGAATAAATGGACAGCTATGGTTCTTTCCTACACACTTCCTGCATATACCTACCTGCTTGTCACTATGTTTTCCCCCTAATTGCATCCCATTTCACCACTTTCTTATCTCCCCAATTTTCTTTTCTTTAAAGAATTATTGCATGATGCTGTGTTAAGCACAACATTGCTAAGCTATGCTAAATGACGGTGTATTACTACATGCATTTGAAAGCATAATAATAAAGTTCAAAAATACACCTGTGCCCTATTTCAAACCCAGTACCATTTCACTTGAACAACAGTGCATCAACCTGCCATGATGCATAGCCAGTTATTAGTACAGGTGTTTTAAGCAAAACATAGTAATTGCCATTTTCCTGTCATTAAGTATGTTTATGCGATACTGCACATTGTGGAACATAGTACAGCAATCTGCTAAAAAATGTAAAAATAGGAATTTAACTGGAACACTGGTAAATAAATACATCACTATAAAACCATACACATAATAATAGATGTAAGTGAGGTATGTTAACAGCAAGTAAGTGTGCAATTATATGTACAACAGGGAAAAACACACCTGCGATAACAGTGACTCTGTAGCTCAATTTGTTAAATGCTGTGAGAACATCAGTTTTTGGTCCACATGGTTCTGGGTTCAAATACAGCTGTGTCTAGCATTTAAAATACAGGTATGTGTCCATCACCATTATAAATTGTGATATGTATGACTGTCTCATCACCTATTTAAACACCAAAAGCAGTACAGATGGAATGCCTGCTTCTAAATGGAAATGAGACAAATAAGACCACATTTTAACTATTCCTACTACAACTTCAGAAAGTGCATAAAATGTCAGGTTATGCAATAGCATGAATTCCCAGAGGATTTAGAAGTATGTAATTCGGATGTGGCCCAGTCATATCATACTGCAGCCCACAATGATTTGGTAGTGATATTACAGACAACCACAGCTGCACAAATAACATACATATATGGAGGTTGTGCTAGAAGCAAGGGTTGCCAGCACACATGTTCCAGAAGACTACCATGACATGACTTGGAAGTTGTCCAGCTGGTTGACATAATGGTTAATGTACCCCCTACCTTGTTCTAGGACACACCAAGCATGTTGCCTTACTTACCTTAAACACATACTTTAATTAATACTGAGATGAGTTCCCTCAATCAGGCTCTGGCTGTTCATCAAGGCTACCACAGGTCCCACAGTTACTCTTAAGTGTTGTTGTCCTGCACAGCCTTCAGCCTTTCTGTCTATGCCTATCGCCCACAGCAGCAATAGCAGCTTTAGCCTGTAGCACACACATCTGTGTATAAAAAGTAGCCGCTATACACATTCTCTCTCAGTTGATGTTGTATCTTTACCCCAGTAATTTCCACCCCACCATATGAGTAAGGAGATGGATCTACATTGAGGCCTTGTATCTTGTTGAGTAGTTGCATGGGATTGGTTGATTATACTGCTACTAATTCAGAAGCCAATCACCTGCTAATGAGAACCATCTTAAAAAGGCAAACTTCTAGCTAGGGGAACCAGTGTGTATGAAAGTTAGTTTGTATGGTTAACTTGTTGACACATAACTTATATAGCATTATCTTTCAACAGAGGAGTATTGTACTCCCTCAGGTATGTAACCATTTTGTTGTCAACATGATGCTTATGTTTGAATATACTTAAGGAAAATGGGGTTTACATCAGTAAGCCTTTGTTGGAACTGTACTTATGATATGGCATTGATCTCCAGCCATGTTACATGTACACAGGATGTAGAGTACAGCAAGGGGTATAAAGCTGCATGATAGCTAGGTACACAGGTCTCCTGGCTACTTCCTTTGACAGCAGTTGTAATGGTACACTACTATTTTGTTGACACTGTTGTTTATACATATTATATGAGGGGATGAGCTTTCCTACTATGGGGCATGGTACAATGGACTCCTGTGTTGGGTGTGTGATCATACGTAGCTGTCATGGCACAAATAGGTCACTATTGCTAATATCCTAGTTGCGTCCACATCCTTTGTATTTTGGCACACTCCACTATTGCTACTCTCCTAGTTGAATCCACATCCTTTGTATTTTGGCACACTGCTGAATATGTGATTCAAGTGGTGAATACTGATAGCCTTCTTTTACTGTTGTATCTCTACATACTGTACTCCACACATATATCATACTGACATGTGTTTTAATTTATTTGTATTTCAGGAAAACTCATGCACACATGTGACAAGGCACCATTTACGGAGGCAGAAAATGACCTCATCATTGAGGCTTTGCACCAACATTACCTGATACTGCTGTCCAGAGGGAGGGCAACTAGGACAGAGCGTGCAGCCCTGTGGGATGAACTGGTGCATAATATGAATACTGAGGGTCAACAGAATTGTACCTAGTAGCAGGTATGACACTGTGCCACAGATATGATAAATTCTGCAGTGAGACATGCAGCTGACATGGTTAGGGATCTTCAAGTCACTGGTGGAGGGCCTGCAGCAGAACAACCCCTGCCAGCCAAAGTAGAATTCCTGGCAAACCTTGCAGCACAGGACAGATCTCAGGTATTCATCAGCCAATATGTTGCAGATTTGGGTGCCACCAGGTCCTCCCAAGAGGAGTGTCCAGGTATTCTTAGTTAGATCAGCATTGGAATACTGTTGCATTCAGTGTGTCAAGGTCTATATAGTTTTACATGGATGTCAGGTGTTTTATGAGGGGAAGAAAGGTAGCTGCAGTTTTAAGCTCATATAGAGATTGTGATCCACATACCTGTCAACATAGCAGCTACTGTAAATGTGAGATATTTGGATATATTACCCCTGTTATACTGTAACATGTGGTGCTGTTGCCATTACCTCTCCCTCACATCATTTCAGGACCACCAGGAATTGGAAGAGGCCGTGCTCCTGCTGCTGGTAAGCAGAAAACTGTTTTGTCAGAGATGTAGATATAGTTCAATGTATTCACTAAAGTGTCATCCCAGGTCTGCTGGCTGGATTGATGTACTGTCTGCATGATTGCCAAACAGACAGATATTTTCTGAATGTCCACAGTTTACAGTCTTAACTCTGCCTTGTAGGTGTGACTGTAGTGATTGACTTGACAGTATTGTCAGGATATTATAGATTGCTATAACTGTCAGCTCTTCAGATTTTTGCAGAAAGTCAACAGTGTGCATAATTTATGTTTTGCTCGTGAGATTCTTGTTTAATGAATAATTATTTCCAAATAATTACAGTTTGGGGTTAGAAAATAATGTCCTCATGTCCTTCTATGTGAGGTTGGGGGCTATACAAGTCTGTAATAGTTACAGCAGTGTATACAGCTTAACATATATTGCACCATAGTACTGCAGAGCATAGTAGTGCAGGTATTAATGTATTGCTTTTTCCTTTTTATCATGGGTGATCAGGGAGGTTGGTCTTTGTCCCCTTCACAACCTGATGTCAGTGTCCCTTCAGACTCTGATAATGATGGTGGCCAAATTGAGGCACAGCTGGGGATTGCAGAGGCTGAATACAACACAGAGATTGACATCCTTTGTCCACTCTCATTATTACCATACACAGCCAGTATGCCTATATATACCTAGTTTCCTTAGGTCACAGATATTGATCAGTCAAAGGGTGGGAGATATTGAACAGGGGAGTGTGGCTACTATGGTTTCAGTGACTGTTGACACTGGCCACAGCCAAACAGTTGGCAAGGTTCCACACAGGCAGATTGATAAGGGTGCTCATAGGAGGCCTGCTGTCCCTCCACCACACAGTTGTCTCATCACATGTCACTCGGCGCATGTTGAGAGTCATCATGGAGGCACAGGCATGCTCCAAGAGGAACAGCCAGTAAATGATCAGGGTTATGGATGCAGCACAGTCTAACATTCAGGACTGCCTCCACCGTGTTGCTGATACCCTGCATTGGTTGACTGGCACACTGGAATAAGGTAGGTCTGAGAAAGATCTCACACTATCTGACTTGGAACATACATTTTCTGTGATGGAATATCTGAATGGAGTTGAGCATTGGCCTCATGGGTGTAGGTCAGCAACTACATCTGCTGAGAGTCAACATGGCCATGCACCATCACACTTCCATAGTGGCAGTACATCCAGTGCTCCAGAGGGAAGAATGCTGTCCACACAAATACATAGCAGGCCATGGGCTTGTGGCTCTGGGCATTCCCATGGAGGGAACATGCCCAGCAGACAATCACCCTCAGGTAGTAGCACAGCATCTCACTTTGTGTGTGGAGGTGCCAGTGCAACTCCTGGGAGAGCCAGTTCTCATGTTCGGGGGTGGAGACGATGAACTGTCAGCTCTACCATGCACGGCTCATAGCCACCCAACATACAGACATGTAGGGCTAGCACTGAGGCTGGCTGTGTTCATGCAGACACTCACACACCACTGTTACATTGAGGGCACCTACAGACAGACAGACAAACAGACAGACACAAACACACACACACACACACACACACACACACACACACACACACACACCATTTCCATGATCCATCGTGACTGCTTCCCTTCCTGACTCAAACACTCACTTGCCAGCCTGGTGGGTCAGCCTAGTCCCCCTGCACCCCACCACACAACACCCTTTGCAAGTGATCATACCTGTGCCACATCCCTATCATCTTTCTCATGGATGCCGAGTATAAGTATAGTATAGGGAGGTATATCGCAGGTCATGTACTCTCACATGGACTATGACTGAGTCATATCATAGGAAGTTATTAGGTTAATGGCCCTAGAGCCCTAACAAGCCCAGCCTAGTTCTACCCTTATTTCCATGATCAGCACCAATTGCCTTGGTCCAAGAGGGACACAGGTGGAAACCCTGAGTTGAATTTATGGTTACACATCCAATCGTCCATATTGCATTTGAAGAGGGCCAATGAGGTGCTCTGTTTGACATGAAGTGGGAGTCCATTCCAAAGATGTGGTAACCTCTGGAAGACAAATCTGACCATCCAGCATGTTCTATTACTGTCATATACCAGGTTAAGGTCTTGAGAGTGAGTAACCCATGTGCCATTTGATTTGTGGATATGCAGCATTTCCAATAAAGCATGGTCAAAGATTGCCTTATATGCAAGGCATAGGTCAGCTATGAGTAATTTGTATGAAACAGAATAAAGTCACAGGGATTTCAGATGATCCACATAGGACAGATGCTGAAGACCTTGAATTATTCATGTGAGGAATCTTTGTGGTCTCTCCAATCATTGCAGTCACTTGGAAAGCTGCATACCAAAAGGGCCATTGTGTTCCATTATTGGCCTGATGATGGGAGAGTACAGAGAGGTTATAACTTCTTTCATTTTCTGGATACAATTTCCTTACTTATGAGAGGAGCAATATAAAATACCCTTCTTACCACTGTGGAGACATGGTGATCAAAGGTAAGGTTACTATCAACCTGTGTGCTCAGGTCTCTCACCAGTGAGTGCATATCTAGGATTTTATTATTTATGTGATAGCTATCAAGAACATTGCAAGTACTGAGAGTAATGATAATGCATTTTTGCATTGAGGTTAAGGCCATGACTTTGGCATCAGTCATTTGTTTGCATAAGACCATCTTGTAGGATGTTAACATCTTTTGGAGATTTATGACTGCACTCAGTTTGCAGTCATTAGCAAACCTTGTCAGCCACAAACGTTTAATTTTAGCTTCTAATTCAGAGAACTAGGTCCCAAAACAATAGAGGTGCCAGGACAGATCCCTGTGGAACATGACCAGTTACAGGTCTGCTGTTGGAGGCGGATTCCCCTATTTTGGCTGTATGGGTTCTATAAGTGAGCTGGTTAGTGACAAATCTAACAATATAAGGGTTGATACCTAGCTGGGTGAGTATGTCAATGATGTCTGAGTGGGGGACAGCATCAAACACTTTGGCTGAGTCTAGGTAGACTGTATGCACATATTTCCCTTTGCCCAGGGCCTATGTGACTATCTCAAAGAAGCCCACCAGGTTTAACAGGCATTATCTCCCTTTGACAAATCTAAACTGAGTAGGGGCAAGTGTTTGGAGCTTACCTATATCTTTGTTGATAAGGTCCATGATGATTCACTCCATGGCCTTGCAGATAAGGCTAGTCAGGCTAATAAGTCTATAGTTCCTGGGGTCAGTCGAAGCACCACCTTTCTGCAAGTGAATAATGGTGGCCATTTTCCATTCATCTGGGATGAAGCCAGTGCTTAAACTATCATTAAAAAGAGTACCCAATGGTGTTGCTAATTCTTGTTGGCGCCCATGTAGACTGCAGCCTGGGATGTTATCAGGTCCCATTGATGCTATGTTTTTGGCATTAGAGAGGATGCTTACAACTTGTTTTTTAGGTAGGGGACAGGTGGTAGGGATGTGATGCAATACATGTGGTGGGACAGGGGAGTGAAATTTTTACAATACCTGTCAGCTAACAGGTTAGCTATGTCCACAGGCTCAGTATATGTGGTATCATTAACTACCAGTTCAGCACAAATCTGACCCTGTCCTTTTAGGTAACAGATGTAACTAAAGAATGCCTTATGGTTGTCCTTAGATGAGGAATCTAATTTGGATTCATAGTTTGCTTTTGAGGACTTCACAAGAAGTCTTATTGGCTTGTTTAAGCTGGGTAGGGAGTGTTTCCAGTTTAGAGCTCATGCCCTTTTACTCTTAGATAGCAATTTCTTCCTCTTATTGTAAAGTCTGTTAATGGTAGTTGTCCACCAGGCAGATTTGCTCTTCCTTGCGGAACTTGTTTTGGTCCTATCAGGTACAGCCAAGTCAAAGCAGTTATATAGGTGTTTGTATAAAGCATTGGTGTAGGACATGGCATAGTTGCCAGTTCCATCTGAGGTGGGAGGTGCAGTACAGCAATTTATATCATCCGATAAGAGGTAATGAAGTCCTTTGGAGAAGTGTTTTAGTTTCTTTGCTGTTGGGGGGTGGATGGTGTTATAGCTGCTTCCAATGACACTGATTTGTGGTCAGATATCACTAGGGAAGACCTCACAGTGGGGGTGCCAGAGTGGCCCTCCATATTGGTAAGCACCAGATCCAGGATGCTGGCAACCCCTTGTGGGGGTGTCAACCAGCAGGTCCAGTACATTGGAGTTAACAAAGTCGAAGAACCTTTGAAAAAGTGAGTTACAGCATGAGTAATTTACCTGGTCAATGGATGGGTAGTTAAAGTCATCCAAAGCTAGGGTGTTTGGATGTACCTTGATAGACTCAAGTAGATACCAAACATAAGTGTGGAAAGTGCTGACAAAGCAAAACCCTTATCCAAATGAAGCACTTACACAATGGCGGTAAAGCTGAGGACAGAATTTCTTATACAACAATAAAACTGAGCTCTTTCGTCCCACTAAACAGGGGACTTCGTCAGACTCAAATAGATCCAAATAGGCAGAGTGGTTGTCCTGATTCAAAGAGGGGGTCCTGTGCCTGGCAATGACTTGAACAGGTATCCTACCAACAATGAATTGCACTTGAAATATCTCCATGGAATCCTACTGTTTAACCAACCTGGAGATGTATTTATCTGTAATGAATATCAACAGACTCTAGTCTTTAGTTTTCATGCCTTCAGTTTGTGGTCTGAATGTGTGGAAGGAGGTGTAACTCGATATGGTTACAGTGCTCTCCACAGCCATGAACCATGTCTTAGTGACTGCACAAATGTGTAAGTCTTCCAAGGTGTGGACTACTTCCAGTGAGTGCATTTTCATGTTAAGACTCCTAGCATTTAACAGTATAATGTTGAGGTTGTTTTTATATGGTGTTTTTGCATCTGGAATTTTGTCCTTGAGACACTGCCTAAAAAGGGCACTATGGGGGTCGCAAGAGCCTTGGTCAGCAGCCAAAATTCCAGGGGTGACAGATGAAGACCATCTCTGGCAAAGCATCGAGGTCTGTCGATCATGTCATCACAGGCTGACAGATATTGTATTCCCTTAGAATAACACCAGGCACTAAGCTAATTATTGAGGTCAAACATTTTCTGTCTGTATTAATGCATCATCCTAGGTAAAGGTGAAATGCTGTTTAAGGCTAGGGACATACCTGCCTGAGACACATGGTCTGAGAGTTCAGACATGTCTCTCTTCATATAGTCCAGACAGGTACATCTCAAGTCATTCACACCAACATGGAGTATGACAGTCACAACAGTACCTGTTTTTGGGATACTTGAGTGCATGTGTGATACGGCATATCCTGGCACCTGAAAGGCAGCTGACCATGACCTTTTCTTTATCCAGCCTGATGTGAAGGACATGTGTGTGTCTCATAATGGAATCACCTATGACTAATATGTTTATTTTAGTGTTTTTCCTTAAGTGCTTGACTGGTGAGACACTGGTGCAAGAGCTATTATGTGTGTGTTGTGTTCTGCAGTGGACGTATTATGTGTAGTGTGCTTGTGTTTGTGTTTGGGAGGTCTCTGGTGTTTATGTATGTTTCCGGTGAGGACCTCCATATATGTAGGTATGTGTGATGTGGGTTTGGGTGAACTGTGAAGTGAGGTGTGCATGGTGACAACCTGCTCATTGTCATATGTACAGACTAGTGTGTGAGAGAACATGCATTCCAGGTGGTTAATATAGTTGCATCTCTGACATGTTGAGTTTGTGTTACTTGTGATCCAATGACATGAGTGCATGCATAATGTGGTGGATCCTACCCCTGGTAAGCAAGTGACCGTGCCTTCCTACTTACTCAGCTTGGTGAGAGAAACATTAGTGTGTCTCACAATGGAGTCTGCAATGACTAGAATGCTGGATTGTGTGATGGCCTGCCTTATGGGCTTACAGATTGAGCCTCTATGAGATGTAGCTCTATGTGTTGATATGTGTGCTGTTTTTACAGAGTGCATTTGCGGCTACTGAGGGTATTTGTTATCTGTACTTTGTCTATAAGATCTTGGTGATTTATGAAGGTTAAATTTCAGTGCCTCAGCATATATGTACTTTGAACTGTGTGTGATGGGTATGGCGTGTGTACTACTGACTACCTTATTGACATTAGGAATACATCTTTCACATACCGTATCAGTTTGTTTGAGAATGCACTGGTTGTCGGTAAACATGAAGTGTTTTCTACATTGACTCAGGATGCCCATATCCACCAAGGTGGTTATGGTCAGAGTGGGAAAGGTCTTATCCATGGCAACAGACTTTTTTTTATTGATTAATCAATCAATGTCATGAGTATCTGCTTTGCATCTATAGGGAGAGTGTTTGTCACTGCAGGCTAGTTGTCCTGTGTGCAACTCTGTACTGAAACAAATTCCATCATGAAAAAATGTCACTGAAGGTGTCTGAGTCTGTACAAAGCACTGCCAAATACTGGAGGGGAAACTAATACGTACACCCTGAATAAATTAAGGCTGGAGTGTTTAGGCAGTTATTCTGAAGTTAGAAACAAATGAACAGTGCTTACTGAAAACAAAGAATTCTCTTTTGAAGAATGCAGAAAAGAGGAGAGTCGGTGAATGGCTACTGCTTGGCTCGTACTACTGCTTGTTACACCATGGCCTCACTCTACTGAGATACAATGCTCCTTTTCTTTTTCTCTCATCAGAAGCAAAATGTTAGTACCAATCCCAAGATAAGAAGCAGGCCACAGCCACTTTTTTGATTCACACATTTGTCCCAGATGATGCAAGGGTCTGTAGGCTTGTTGTAGCCTTTTCCAGGTAGATGCTTTGAACAGCAACCAGAACAATCAGTTCAGTTTTTCATGTATTATGCCTTGGGTTCCGAGGTTCAAAGGATTTGACTGGGGTAGTGACCTGGTGGTGATTAGGAGCATAGCTGCTGTATCACAATTTAATGTTCAATGTCAGGTAACATAGATGTCCAAGGTTGGTCTAGCAAGGTCCACAGCAGCAGTGATCAATGTTAGGTAACAGTTTCACAGCAATTCATACAACCTGCCCTTCAACAGGGTAATGGAGGTGATCTGCTTGACATGGATGTGAATCCTACTGCAGAGGAGTGGATACCTTTGGGAGATGTCCCTCCAGCATGTCCTAGGTATGTCATACTGTATATTTAGGTTCCTGGAGCACAAAACCATAGCCCCACATTATTTCACACAACAACCATTTGCTCTCTGGTTGTTTGACAGGCATTGTAGCCATGCAAGGCCAAAGTACTTAGTGCAAAGATGAACACATTTTCTGTGTATGCACAGACATCCACAGCTTCACTGTAAAGATTGCCTAGAGAGTGTGTTTGAGGATGTGAACCCCAAGGGTGAAGCACCATGAACTGTACTTTGATGGAGTTGTACATTGTCACATTTGTAAGTATGCCATTGTGACCCTGCCTAATAACAGGATTATGGTTCAGGCAAGTGCCATGTGCCTGGCAAAACAACATACTCAATCCACCATGTTATCCTACACTGTCAGGTAATGTTTTACCTTAGACTTACACCATAAAAGTAATAACATCTTACATTTAAGGATCTGTCAGGCACTGCCTAACCATGGCCTGTTGTGACATATACACAAGCAATCATCTATTGCTAATGGCATTAGGAGTGTCTGTTGCAGAGATGTGGACAGCATCGCCAACCTCTACTCCTAGTCCACACAAACACAACTTGTAAGAGATGCAACTATATGAAGAACCTTGAATCCATGCTCTCTCACACACTATTCAGTACATATGACAATGAGTGGGTTGCTAGCATACACACCTTAGCTCCGACTCCAACCAAACCCACATCACACATACCTACATATGTGGTGTCCCTTACCAGAAACATACCTAAACACCATATACCTTCCAAATGCATGCACAAGCATGCTACACATAATACGTCCTCTGCAGAACACATTACACATAATAGCTCAAGCACCAGTGTCTCACAGATCAAATCCTTAAGACAAAACACAAAATAAAACATATGAGTCATAGGTGGTTCCATCGTGAGACACACTGATGTCCCCACTCACCAGGCTGTAAAAAAGAAAGGTCACAGCCAGCTGTCTGTCAGATGCCAGGATATGCCATATTACACATAGGTTCATAGGTTCATAGGTAGATACTAGGCTATCTGCCCTAGGGCATTTATAAGCCTAGCCAGAGTGTATTTGGCTTCCGCCTCCCTAATAGATTAGCCTACTGTGCCTCTGTAAAGTAGGTTACAGAAGGTACCCTTTAAGATTAGTTTACTGTGACTCTGTCTAGCAGGGACACAGAAGAGATCCCGGGGGTGAATTTGCGATTTCCCATCCACGCGTCCAGATTTCGCTTGAAGAGGGTCAGCGAGGGGCTATGTCTAACAAGAATTGGGATTCTATTCCAGAGTGAGGGGAGCCTCTGGGAAATGAATCTGTCCCTCCAGCATGTCCTATTTATTTTTGTGCTGAGGTTTAAGTCCCTGGAGTGTGTAGCTCTAAGGGACTTGGATTTTTTGAGGTGGAGCATGTCCATTAATTCTGGGTTTGACATAGCTTTGTACGTCAGGCATAGATCACCTCTGAGTAGGCAGTAAGCAACTGAGTAGAGCTGGAGTTTCTTTAGTCGAGCTGCATAGGACATCTGTTTGTAGCCCATGATCCTCTTGGTGAGGTACTTTTGGGGTCACTCCAGTTGCTGCAGGTGTCGGGTAAGGTACATCTCAAACGGGGCATTGTATTCAATTATGGGCCTGATGAGTGACGAGTAGAGGGGCACAATGACCTCTCTTGATCTAGATGTGAACCCTTTCGTTATAAGGTGGGCTATATAGAAGGTCTTTCTAACCACTTTGGCAATGTGATTATCAAAGGAGAGATTACTATCTACGTTGGTCCCCAAATCTCTAATTACTTCTTCCGTACTTAATGGATTACCACCTATGTGGTAATTTGTGGGCACCATGTTTTTCCCAAAGGGGATGACTATGCACTTTTTAGCATTTAGCTTGAGGCCGTGGCTCTGGCACCAAGCATCCATCTCTGTGAGACCCTTTTGGAGGATGCTTGTGTCGGCTGGAGATTTGATTACGGCCCCCAATTTGCAGTCATCTGCGAACTTTGTCAGCCATAATCCCCCCGTGTTAGCCTGAGCCTCAGAGAAGTATATACCAAACAAGAGAGGTCCCAGAACTGAGCCCTGTGGGATGCCACTTGTAACTGGTTTGTATTCGGACATGGCACCTGCGATTCTGACCATGCGGGTTCTATCCCTGAGCCAGTTTGCAACCTATCTTGTGATATAGGGGTTGATATTTAAGCTGGTAAGATTATTTATGATGCCCGAGTGGGGTAATGTGTCGAAGGCTTTTGCGAGGTCCAGGTAGGCTGTGTGGACTACCTTGCCCTCATCTATGGTTTGGTAACTGTTTCAAAGAAATCAACTAGGTTTAAGAGGCAAGATCTGCCCTTAACAAAGCCGAATTGGGTAGGGTTCAGTGTCTGGAGGCTCCCAATGTCTTTGTTTATGAGTTCCATGATAATACGCTCCATAGCTTTACAGACCAGACTAGTCAGGCTTATGGGGCGATAGTTCCCGGGGTCCGTTGTGGCACCACCTTTGTGGAGTGGGACCACTGTAGCTGTACACCATTCTTTGGGTAGATATCCTGTAGTAAGGCTAAGTTTGAACAGTGACTTAATGCGAGGGTTAAGTTCTTCTTGGAGCTCATCTAAGACACAGCCTGGGACACCGTCCGGTCCCATAGATGCTGGGTTTTTGCTTTGGAGAGGGAAGGTTTCACCTGTGCATCTGTGATGTCAGGGAGGTTAAATTCAGTTGGGATAGGCATTTGCTCCTTTGGGGGGGAAGGGGGGAGAAGTTTGTGCTGAACCTGTCTGCCATGATGTTGGCTATGTCTGTAGGTTTGGTATATTTTGTATCGTTATGCAACAATTCAGAGCATATCTGGGAGTTTCTACCAATATTCCTGACATAACTAAAGAAGGTCTTGTGATTATCTTTAGTGTCTAGGGCAATTTTTCTTTCGAAACTGGCCTTTGATGATTTTATGAGGGATCGAAGTTTCTTGATAATACTGATCAGGGATGCCGTTCCTTTTTGGGATTTTGCTTTGTCATGTAGGAGCTTCCTCCTTCTGTTGTATAGCTTATTTATGGCCGGGGTCCACCAGACAGGTCTCCTGTTTTTGGAGGAGTGAATCTTGGTTTTATTTGGGATAGCACGATCCATGCATTCCTGCAGGTGCTCATAGAATGCATTTGTAAAGGATTCTGTGGATTAGGCTGTATTATCCTTTGGCCCGGGGGCTTTGAAGGATTCCATCTCAGCCTTGAGAAGTGCAAAGTTAGCTTTTGAGAAATTCTTTACCGTGATTTCCTTGGCTGGGGGTGGGGACGGGTTATGGATGTCCAGGGAAATTTGTTTATGGTCTGATCTTACCAATGAGGAGTTTACCTCTGGTGTGGAACATAGAGTCCCCGTGTTGGTGATGACCAGGTCCAATATGTTGTTCCCTCTTGTGGGAGTGGTGACCAGTTGCTCCATCGTGTTAGAGTTTATAAATTCAAGGAATCGTTGGGCGAGTGAGTTTTGGCTTGAGTAGTTTTCCCAGTCAATGTTTGGGTAGTTGAAGTCACCCAATAACATAGTGTTTGGAGAGACCTTCATATTCTCCAGTGTTCTCAGGAATGCCAAGTGGGGTTCCTGTAATAGGGAGGGTGTTCTGTAGCAGGTTACAAACTGAAAGGCAGTTTTGCCCGCTGTTAGTTGCACATGGATGGTTTCCGATGCTTCGTGCAGTGCCACTAACCTGGAGGTGTAGGTATATTTGATGACTATAGATACTCCCCCTCCTTTTGTGCTTCGGTCCGAGTTTTGGGGCCGAAACGCATGGTATGAGTTATAACCTGGTAGTGCTGGGGTGCTCTCAGGAGCCTTGAACCAGGTTTCTGTTACTGCACAAACATCGATTTTCTCCATACTGAGGAGAGCCTCGAGTGCGTGCATCTTGAGGTTTAGACTTCTGGCATTGAGTAGCATTACCTTTAGTTTTTTTATCCTTGGGTTGTCTATGGAGGTGGGTTTGTCCTTTGAGCCTTGCCTAAAAAAGGCACTATGGGGGTGGCAAGAGCCTTAGCCAGTATACAAAAGCCTAAGGGTGCAGGTGCAAGCCGTCCCTAGCAAAGCAACATGGCTTGTCGAGCATGTCATCCCAGGCTGACAGACACTGGATCCCCTTTGAATGATACCAATACTTTAGCCAATTGTTGAAACTGATCATTTTGTCTTTATACTGTGGCATCATTCTTGGTGAGGGCAAGATGCTACTCAAGGTCAGGGTCATACCAGCCTGGGCTACATGATCAGAGAGCTCCTCTATGTCTCTTTTCATGTAGTCCAGGGAGGTACGTCTCAGGTCATTCACACCAGCATGGACAATGACGGAGTCATACTTGTACTTGCTTTGGAGTGACCTGAGTGCTTGCGTTATGTGGCGGATCCTGGCACCTGACAAGCAGCTTACGGTGACCTTCTCCTTGTTCAGTCTGGTGAGCGGGACGTCAGTTTGCCGAACAATAGAGTCCCCTATAACAAGTGTATTTGGTGTGTTGTTTGGCCTTAAGGGCTGTAACTGTGAGGCGCACTGATTTTGTGAGATATGTGATTTGTGGGTATTGTTGAGGGGTGGCTGTTGCTTGGATATCTGCTTAGGAGGTCTTTGCTGTTTAGGCATATTTTTATTTAGAGCCTCCGAGTATGTTTTTGTGTGTTTATGTGTTGGGTATGCAGATGCAATAGGTCTGTGTGAGACTGGATTTGTGGTGCGGGTGGTTACCTTTTCCTCCTGACTGACTGTGCCAGTCTTGGGTTGAGAGTGCTCTGCCTCCAGTTTGGCTGTGTAACTGCATCTATCACATGTATTATAGTTTGCTGGAAGAAGGAGAGGGTTGCCTGTGTACATTAGGCAATTGTAACATTGCCTCAAAATTTCCAGATTCACCAGCTGGACTGGAGAGTAATCCTGAAACTGACCCTTGGACATACCAGATTAGTATAGGGAACTGTTTTTTTACTGATCAGATTAGGGAAGGGAACTGATTTTTCACTTGATCAGGAAGGACCAATCGGGAGCCTAATACTTATGAGAAGTCAAGGAGGGTGTAGTGCTTTAGTTAGTTAGTGTTTCCTTATAAGAGCTGAGCAAGTGCAGGGCTTTAGAAAAAAGAATAGAGGGATTACTTTGAGAGTTTGAACAGTTCTAAGGGAAAAAGTGAAGAGCAGACTTTGTGGAGCCTGGAATAGTTTAAACCTGTTTAGGCAGCGCTGCCCGACGCTGCTCAGTGCGCAAAACCGTGCAAAAAGAGAGTTGTAGGATTTTAGGAGAGAGAGATCAAGGAGTTTAGAACTGACTCAAAATGGCCAATAAAACTACTGCTAGGCAGTAACCACTCCTCCAGGGACAGGCAGGCTGTTCAGTGTTAACCACTGCCACTGGTGAACACAGAGACTTCCCTTTAGCCCAAGCAAGCACTGGCCTTCTAGAAACTTCCAAACAGTTCAGAACAGTAAATCTGTAACTGAACTTTCTTAACTTTCAGAAAGTGGGAAAAAAGCAAGATTTTTTTTTCTGTTTTGTTGTAGTTTAAAGGTAGCAGAGATACACAAGCAGCAAAATATTCACAACAGTGCAATAAATGACCCCACACTTGACTGCTAGGCCAAAATCAGGTAAAATGCAGTTTTTAGAGAAAAAAACAATTTTAAATTAAGTGCAACACAGGAAATGCAGTAAACAGGCTCTAGATGTGTTCCAAGTACTGTTACTGTTACAGATATAAACTTTAGCAAGCCAGAAAATTCCAAAAAGTAGGCGGCAAAGCAGCAAAACTTAACAAAAAATCAGAAGAAAATACTTAAAATCACAAAAGTGGCTCCTTTTCTTCTCTCAGCATTTTCTCCCCTTGGTAGGTGCTTCAGCAACAACTAGTAAGCCTGGAAAGATGCCAAAACCATGAGGCAGCCGGGTTTTAAGAGAGAGAGATCAAGGAGTTTAGAATTGACCCAAAATGGCCAATAAAACTACAGCTTCCAGGCAGTAACCACTCCTCCAGGGACAGGCAGGCTGTTCAGTGTTAACCACTGCCACTGGTGAACACAGAGACTTCCCTTTAGCCCAAGCAAGCACTGGCCTTCTAGAAACTTCCAAACAGTTCAGAACAGCAAATTTGTAACTGAACTTTCTTAACTTTCAGAAAGTGGGAAAAAAGCAAGTTTTTTTTTTCTTTTTTGTTGTAGTTTAAAGGTAGCAGAGATACACAAGCAGCAAAATATTCACAACAGTGCAATAAATGACCCCACACTTGAGTGCTAGGCCAAAATCAAGTAAAATGCAGTTTTTAGAGAAAAAAACAATTTTAAATTAAGTGCAACACAGGAAATGCAGTAAACAGGCACTCATGTCTCTCAACAAAAGGTACTGTTATGACTCTGTCATAGTCCATGTTGTTATGAATGACTTGAGACATACCTCTCTGGACTATATGGAGAGAGACATGACTGAACTCTTGGACTATGTGTCTCAGGCAGATATGTCCCTAGCATTAAGCAGCATTTTACTTTCACTTAGGATGATGCCTCAGTATAAACAGAAAATGATTGACTTTAATAATTTGCTTAGCATCTAGTGTCATTCTAAGGGGATGCACAATCTGTCAGCCTGGGATGACATGATCAACAGACCTTATTGCTTTGCCAGAGATGGTTGTCATCTGTCACCCCTGGGATTTTGGCTACTGGCTAAGGCTTTTGCCACCCCCGTACTGCTTTTTTTAGGCAGTGTATCAAGGACAAAATTCTCAACATAAGAATCCCATCTGAAAACAATCTCAAGGCTGTGCTGCTAAATGCTATGAGTCTCAAAATGAAACTGCACTTGCTGGCAGGTGTCCTCACATTGGAAGAAGCAGACATTTGTGCAGTCATGGAGACCTGGTTCAAGGCATGGAGACCTGGTTCAAGGCTGTGGAGAGCACCCCAGCCATACCAGGTTACACTTCCTTCCACATGTTCAGACCTCAAACTGAAGGCATGCAAACTAAAGGAGGGGGTGTATCAATATTCATTAAAGATACTCCAGATTGGTTAAACAACATGATTCCCTGGAGACACTTCAGGTGCAATTAACTGTTGGTAGGGCACCTATTTAAGTCATTGCAAGCTACAGGACTCTCTCCATGAATTAAGGCATCCACTCTGCTTATTTGGATCCACTTGAGTCTATCAAGGTACATCCAAATACCATTTTTTTCTGGGATTTTAAATACCCATCTGTTGAGTGGGAAAATTACTGGTGCTGCAAATCACTTGCCCAAAGGTTCCTCAACTTCATTAACTCTAATTCCCTGGACCAGCTGGTTGATACCCCCACAAGGGGAGCCAACATTCTGGATCTGGTACTTACCAATATGGGGGACCACTGTAGCACTCCCCCACTGTGAGGTCCTCCCTGGTGAGATATGACCACAAATTAGTCTCATTCAAAGTAACTATTACACCTGACACCCCCCCCCACTAGTAGCAACTAAACTAAGAAACTCCTCCAAAGTAGATTACAACCTCTTATGGGATGGTATAAATAGCTTCACTGCATCTTCTCCCTCAGATGGAACTGGCAACTATGCCAAGCTCTACAACAATGCTTTATACAAACACCTGTATAACTCCATTGACTTGGCTGTACCTGGTAGGACCAAAACAAGCTCTTCAAGGAAGAGCAAGCCTGCCTGGTGGACAACTGACATTAACAGGCTTTGCAATAAGAGGAAGAAATTGTTGTCTAGGACTAAGAGGTAGCGAGCCATCCTAAACTGTAAACACTCCCTTCATAGCTTAAACAAGCAAATAAGATGTCTTGTGAAGTCTTCCAAAGCAAACTATGAGTCCAAATTAGCTTCCTCAACAAAGAACAACCACAAGGCATTCTATAGTTACATCCGTAACCTAAAAGTAAAGGCTCAGATTTGTGCCGAACTGGTAGTTTATGATACCCCATAAAATAAGCCTGTGAACATAGCTAACTTGTTGGCTGACAGGTTCTGTGAAGACTTCACTCCCTTGTCCCACCACACGTACCCCATGACAACCCTGCCACCTTTCCGCTACCTTGTATGTCTAAAGAGCAGGTCATAAATGCCCTCTTTAACGCCAAAAACACAGCATCTATGGGACCTGATATCCTAGGCTGCATCCTGTATGGGCTCCAACATGAATTAGCAACACCATTGGCTACTCTTTTCAATCATAGTCTAAGCACTGGCTTCATACCAGTTGAATGGTAAAGAGGCATTGTTATTCCCTTGCACAAAGGTGATGTATCCACTGACCTTAGGAACTCTAGACCTATTAGCCTAACTAGCCTTATCTGCAAGGCCAGGGAGTGAATCATCTTGGACCTTATCAACAAAGATATAGGTAAGCTCCAACCACTTGCCCCTAATCAGTTTGGATTTGTCAAAGGGAGATCATGCCTGTTTAACGTGGTGGACTTCTTCAAGAAAGTCACATAGGCCCTGGATGAGGGGAAATCTGTGTATACAGCCTACTTCGACATAGCCAAGCTGTTTGACTCTTTCCCTCACTCAGGTATCATTGACAAACTCACCCAGCTAGGCATCAAACTTTATGTCATTAGATGGGCCACTAATAGAACTCATATAGTAAAAATAGGGGACTCCACCTCCAACTGCAGACCTGTAACCAGTGGTGCTCCACAGGGTTCAGTCTTGGGACCTCTATTGTTTGGAATCTATTTCTCTGAAGTACAAGCAAAAACTAAAGGTCTGTGGCTGACAAAGTTTGCTGATGACTGCAAACTGGGAGTGGTCATATAATCTCTAAATGATGTCAATATCCTACAGGAGGATTTTACACAAACAAATTATTAGCGCTAAAGTCATGGTTTTAAACTCAGTGCAAAATATATTATCATTCCTTTTGTTAAAAACAAAGTTCCTGCTAACTGCCACATCCATAGCAACACCTTAAGTACACATTCAGTGGTGAG
The DNA here is from genome assembly GCF_019279795.1 of Protopterus annectens. Classification (NCBI taxonomy): domain Eukaryota; kingdom Metazoa; phylum Chordata; order Ceratodontiformes; family Protopteridae; genus Protopterus; species Protopterus annectens. The sequence continues at coordinate 293,244,974 of NC_056740.1, forward strand.
AGACTTGGGCAAACAGGTTGACAACTACCTTACCTTTGACCACCATGTCTCCACAGTGGCAAGAATGGCATTCTATCCTCCTCATTTCATAAGTAAGAGCATTGTCTCCAGAAAAAAAAAGTTATAACCTCCCTGTACTCTTCCCTCATCGGGCCAATAACTGAGTACAATGCCCCTTTGGTATGTACCTTTCCAAGCACCGGCAGCAATTTGAGAGGCCACAAAGCTTTCTCACAAAGAAAATTCAAGGTCTTTAGCATCTATCCTATGGGGATCATCTGAAATCACTGTCACTTTATTCTGTTTCATACAGACTACTCAGAGGTGATTTCTGCCTTGCAAACAAGGCAATCTCTGACCCTGCTTTACTGGAAATGCTGCATATCCATAACTCAAATGGCACACAAGTTACTTGCTCTAAAGACTTTAACTGGGTATGTGACATTAATGAAACCTGCTGAAACCTGCTGGAGGGACAAATTCATCTCCCAGAAGTTACCACACTTTTGGAACAGATTCCCACTTCAAGTTCACCCTGGGGTTTCACCTGTGTCCCTCTTGGACAAGTGCAATAAGTGCTGATTGTGGGAATAAAGCTGGGAATAAGGGTGAGAACTTGGCTATGCTTGTAAGGGCCCTAGGGCCATTAGCCTAGTAACATCCTATGATCCTACAATACCATAGGCTGATGTAAAATGTTCTAACACACACACACAAAGTTGCTTGCAATGAGAATAGTACCACTGCCTATCTATGTTTACAGAACACTGCACATCACACAGCAAATTGGCTGTACTGAGAATAAACCCCCTACCTATCTAAATTTACAGACTACAAAACACAAAACTTATTACACACACCACTGCTCAAGTCAGACATTAACTTGGTTTTAGGAAATCTTATAGTAGTTGACATCAGCAGGCCTTGTGGAGGACAAGAGTTTGGAGGCCTGCATTACCTGGAAGGCCCCAAAACAGTACAAAACCATGCCAGTTTGGGATTCACACTTGCTCTGTAGGGAGATGCACACACTAAGTGGGCTGGAGTGAAATTGGAACTCCTACCTATCTATTATTACACACCACAAACCACAGTACTTAATGCATGCACCATAGCTCAAGTCTCACATTAATGTTGATTTAGGTAATCTTACAGTAGATAACATCAACATTCAGATGAAGAACTGAAAGCACAACTGCAAGGTATCAAAACTTTTTCAGATGATATAAGAATGCCATTTGGTCTTAATAAATGTGCAAAAGCAACCTTTAAAGCAGGAAAACTGCAGCACCAAGAAAATATCAGTTTGGGACAAGAATGTGATATAAAAGAACTTGAGCAAGAGGAAGTGTATAAATATTTGGGTATACAAGAGTCTGGAGGCCTGCATTGACTGCAAGACCCAAAACAGTGCAAAGCCAAGCCAGTTTAGAAGTCAGAGTGGAATACCCACTTGTTCTTTAGGGAGCTGCATACACACAGACATACACATCAATTGAGCTTGAGTGAGATGAACCGCTACCTATGTTTACAGGCTAGAGAACACAGTACTAAATGCACACACCACACCTCAAGTCTGAGATTAACATGGCTTTAGGTAATCTTATGGTAGATGACATCAGCACGCCTTGTGGAGGACAAGAGTTTGGAGGCCTGAATCCATTGTAAGGCCAAAACAGTGCAAATCCATGCCAGTTTTGATTACTCATTTGTTCTTTAGGGAGATGGCTACACACAGACATACACATCAAGTGGGCTGGTGTGAGATTAGAACCCGTACCTATCTAAGTATACAGATTACAATACTTACCTCACGCCCCACAGCTCAAGTCTAATACTAACATGGCTTTAGGTAATCTTAGGGTAGATGACATCAACAGGCCTCGTGAAGGAGAAGAGTTTGAAGGCCCACATCAACTGCAAGGCCCAAAACAGTGCAAAATCTTGCCAGTTTGGAAGTCAGTGTGGGATGCACACTTGTTTGTTAGGGAGACATACAAACCAAGTGGGCTGGAGTGAAATGGGAACAGCTACCTATCTAAGTTTACAAACTACAAAACACACTACTTAACACATGCGCCATGTCTCAAGTTTGACAATAACATGGCTTTAGGTAATCCTATGGAAGATGACATCAGCAGACCTTGTGGAGGACAAGCGTTTGGAGGCCTGCATCAACTGCAAGGGCAAAAAAGTGCAAACCTCTGCCAGTTTTGAATTTACACTTGCTCTTTGGGGAGATATAAGCACACACACAAAATACACATCAAGTGGGTTACAGTGAGATTAGAACACCTATTTATCTACTCTCACACACTCAAGATCATAGAACTTAAAACACTTGTCACAACTCAATTGCACTTTATAAATGACTGCAGGTGAACTAATCCTAGAGGACATAAACAAGCCATGTGCTGAGCAACTTGGGAGGCCTGCAGAGTCACATTTCTTCTTACTGCCATCTGCGGCTAGTAGCCTAGCAGTCAGATAACTGTTTTGTAGCCTAGCTATGTGACAACAGTACTCATTTTGTGCATATGTGTCTGTTTGCATTTGGATGGGCAAACCTGTGGCAAAACTCAATTTGTCCTGCCAATGAGTGAACAGACAGCATTATACATTAAACATCTTGTTCAGTTGTTGATGCATGTGTGGTGAAATCCAGCAGACACAGGGGGCTGCAGTGAATATAGGTGCTGTTGCTGCCATAGATACAAACATATGGCTTCAGAATAAATGTACATATTCACATACTGTGCCATACATTTTCAATTTTTCCACATGCTTTCTTAGAGAGATATGATATGACTCACCACTGCCCAGATGTTTTCAGCAAGTACACAGGTTTGACTCATATTTATGTATGTTTCACACTAAATTCTGTTTTGCTGTCAAATGTGGTATCATTTACACATGATGTGAGAGAAGACTGCCAGCAATCTGAACTTCAGTTGTCCCAATAGTTGTCCAAATGCAACATATGTTATTCTAAGCACATCCACATTTTGTTAAGTGCATTATCTAATGTTGAGCCCTTACTTTTGGCCCTTTGTCCAATATTATATGTGTCGTAGTACAGCTTTACTATCCATGATCTGGGTATGTAGGGCAATACAAACATATATATACATATATAAAAGGGTCTACTTTGATTCACTGAAAACTCATTTCACTGAATTTCAAAACACTCACACCAAATCGCTGACAGCTCAAATCACTGAAAACTCATTTCACTGAACCACATTTCATTGAATGTAAGTACTGTTGGGCAAATAAAATGTATATGCCCTTTTCCCCACTGTAGTGTGATCCTGGAGTTAGTATATATAGTTAGGGGGGTGAGGGAGGCATAGTCCTCACCTACTTAGCTTTTATATTTATGAATCTCATTTCACTGAACGCTAACAATATAAAACCCGCCACACCACCCCTAACTATATGTACTAACTCCAGAATCTCACTACAGTAGGGAAAAGGGCATATATATTTTATTTGCCCAGCAGTACTTACATTCAGTGAAATGAGTTTTCAGTGAATCAAAGTACACCCATTATATATATATATATATATATATATATATATATATATGGATTATGTGTGTGTGTGTGTGTGTGTGTGTGTGTGTGTGTGTGTGTGTATGATACTTATATGTGTATCTATAAATATATAGGGAGAGACACATATGTATATGTGTGTATACATATATATATATATAAGCAAAACACCCAAGCGATGAAAAAGAACAGGAATGAAGGCAAGTCCCCAAATCACACCCAATCACTAATTGCCGGTTGGGGCCGCTTTCCAACTGGCAAGTGAACTGTCAAATATATGTATATATCCAGAGAATCAAATGTGGAGTAAAGCTGTGTCACCGTAAGGAAACCAAATGTACACAATAACACTTGTGCCGTACCAACTCTGAAATATCCCAAACGAAGGCTTATGCTGAATAAAATATGCTGTTGTTCCAATCCCAAAAATATATTCCGATCACAGAACTGTGAAAAAACCTTTTATTGTAAGCGCTTTCACGGTACACTAGACCGCTTCATCAGACAAACACCAAAAACACAGTCTTCTAATTTAAATATCTGATATCAAGCAAGCACATGATTTGTAGAACCTATCATTTAAGCTTAAAATCACATTTAAACTTTAAAACTTGAACATTATCGGTTTCCTGTGACGCTCCGGATACTACATGTAGTACTCGGCAATGTAGGCGGAGAATCAGGTTGCCATGGCCACCGAGTTAAACTAAAAACTAAAAATAATGATGTTTCATTAAATATCATAGTTGCAGTCATTAACACTCACAAACCATGTTTTAGCGTTTTGTGCATATACATATGTACGATACAGGGAGTTTCTCCCTCCCCGTACACATTGGTATGGCCATCAATAGTCCATGCTCATGTGCCTGCTCCGCATGTTAGTTCTTGTTAGAGCTAGCATGTGAGTATTATTATATTATATACATTTCGGAGCCTCTGTTTTGGCACCTTTCATGACTTATGCGTTTGCATAGTGGATAATGCAGGTTTTATGTTCTGCATAATCTGATCGTCTGATGTTTGACATTTTTAGCTTTCCAGAGAGCCTTTTAGAACGTATTTATATCTGATGGTTCATTTTTTCGGTAAAGATCTTAAAGTTAGCACGCAACCCTTTGTTTTACAGGTTCCGTGCTTTATATTATTCTATCATTACCATCGATCCGAAGGGCTGCAGAGTCATTCTAAAGTATAAGTCTATAACGGATATTTTGTTAATGACTGCAACCATGATATTTAATGAAACATCATTATTTTTAGTTTTTAGTTTAACTCGGTGGCCATGGCAACTTGATTCTCCGCCTACATTGCCGAGTACTACATGTAGTATCCGGAGCGTCACAGGAAACCGATAATGTTCAAGTTTTAAAGTTTAAATGTGATTTTAAGCTTAAATGATAGGTTCTACAAATCATGTGCTTGCTTGATATCAGATATTTAAATTAGAAGACTGTGTTTTTGGTGTTTGTCTGATGAAGCGGTCTAGTGTACCGTGAAAGCGCTTACAATAAAAGGTTTTTTCACAGTTCTGTGATCGGAATATATTTTTGGGATTGGAACAACAGCATATTTTATTCAGCATAAGCCTTCGTTTGGGATATTTCAGAGTTGGTACGGCACAAGTGTTATTGTGTACATTTGGTTTCCTTACGGTGACACAGCTTTACTCCACATTTGATTCTCTGGATATATACATATATTTGACAGTTCACTTGCCAGTTGGAAAGCGGCCCCAACCGGCAATTAGTGATTGGGTGTGATTTGGGGACTTGCCTTCATATATATATATATATATATATATATATAGAGAGAGAGAGAGAGAGAGATTTATTTATTTATTTTAAATTACTTTACTGGGAAAGTCCGACTGGACACAGGTCCTTTTTCAGCGGAGGCCCAGGGAGAAAAGCTCCACATGTAACACAGTCTAAAATCTTTGTACAAACTAAACTATAACAGTTACAGAAACAGGATTATAACACAATGCATCTAGTAACATTAGGCTAAAATGGTTTGACATGTACAGCAACAATGTTAGGATGAATAGAGCATTCTACACATGTACCAAAGTTGAATCACCATAAACAATACAATCAATAACATAAGTTGGAAAGATGTTTCATGTAAGGGAGTTTAAGATGTAGAGATATGAAGGGAGAGGATGTTGTTGCAGAATATAGTAATATGTAATGTCTGTAATTGTGGAGGAGTTCTACCCCGTGTTAGTATGAGGAAGTTAGAGATTTGTCTAGCCAGAGGTGTCACAGTTACAAATTCAATTGTCTAGAAGGTGTATTTTTAGTTTTTTTTTAAACTAAGTGAAGTGGTGGCAGATATGTGAGTGGGCAGAGTGTTCCATTTTTTTGCTATAAAGTTTGAGTAAAGGGAGACACCTGCAGAGTTGTTGGCTTTAGTGATGTGTAGGAGAGGTTTGTCATTGGCATGAAGGACCCTATTGCTGGAGTAGGTTTGTATTAAGTTTTGCAATGCAGGGGTCTTCTTATGGGTTAGAATATGTGGGTGGTAAAGGAGAAGCTGAAGAAGTTCAAGCCAGTTAAGTTTTTTTAAGGACAGAGCAGTGGTGTGTGCGATATGAGCTATTGGTAACAAACGTTGTTATCTTGTTATAACAAGCTTCAAGTTTGGTTATATCAGATTTTCTAATATTGGTAAGTACTGAGTAGGCATATAAAAGTCTAGATAAGTGATCTGTTTGTGCTATTTTAGATCTGGAGCTATCTGTGAGGAATAGTTTGTTTCTGTACAGTGTACCTAGTTTTTTGTGTACTTTCTTCATGGTAAGTGAAATGTGAATGTTAAATTTCATGTAGCAGTCTATTTCTACTCCTAAAAGTTTGGCGTAAGTGACAGGAGAGATAGTAGTCTTGTTGTTAGAAATGATAGTGAATGTGGGTATTGGAGTGGTGCGAGTGGTAGGCTATAATATGAGGAGTTTAGTTTTGTTGGGGTTTAGTATTAGTTGAGAGTTGGTAAGCCATTCTTCAACAAAGAGGAAAGAAGCCTGTGTTTTATATGCAGATCTTGGAGAGATTGAGAGGCACAGATAAATGTTGAGTCATCAGCATATTGGATGACTGAGGCATGTAGAGTAGAGATGTTAAGGTTATTAGTGAAGACAGAAATGCAATGGACCAAGGATGGATCCTTGGGGAACACCCAGAGTGACTGGTAATAATGAAGAGAGTTCTTGCCCCCAAAGTACTGTTTGGTGCCTATTTTGTTAAATAACTCGTAAACCACTCTATGGAGGATTTGCTAAGGTTTAGTTCAGAGAGGGATTTCTTGAGTTTGTTGCGGTTAACCATATCAAAAGCCTTTGAGTGGTCAAGGAAGATAGCAGAGACAAAGTTGCCATAGTTTCTATGGGTGTTCACCTTGTGGGTGAATGACATAAAGGCAGTTGTGGTGCTGTGGTAAGGCCTGAAGCCATGTTGGGTTGTAGTGAGAAGACTGTGTCACGAGGTAGTCCATTACTTGAGTGGGTATACACCTCTCAAGTACTTTGGATAAAGGTAAGAGCATTGCAATTGGCCAGTAAAAGGGTAACTCCTCTGAGTTACCTCTTTTGCGGATTAGACTAATGTGTGAGATTTTCCAGATTTCAGGGACTAGGTGTTCAGATATAGAAAGGTTGATAAGAATTGATACAGGGTGTACAATGGCACTGGCAGCTATTTTCAGAAATTTGGCTGGCAGTTTATTGGCAGCTAGGGTGGTAGGTTTAAGTTTCTTAAAGAGTTTTTTAATCATGTCAGTAGAGACAGGTTCAAAGGAAAATCCATTGTTGTTATTGTTGATACTGGATAGTTGGTTGGGAGAAGGGGAGTTTTGAGAGTTGACAAGTGCCAAAATAGATTCTGTGAAGAATTTGTTAAAATGGGTGGCGACATTGAGTGAGGTATCAGTTATGTTTGGGGCAATACCAGATTTACCAGGACAAAGAATGTTGTTAATGGTAGACCAGAATTTTTGGTGGTTGTTGTGATATTTGATTTGCATTGTGTGGCAGTAGGAAGATTTGTCAGTTTTGTCAGATTTCTTTGCCTTGTTTCGGAGTTTAAGAAATGCCTGTTTGTTCTGTGCCAGTGAGTCAAGGCTTTATCTCTAGCCTTCAAGAGTGATCTAGTGGCTTTGCTCATCCAAGAAGCATAATTGGATTTTATTCTTATAGTTCTGGGAGAAGCCTGAGAGTTTAAGACATTGAGGAAGGTAGTGTTAAAGTATTTGACTGCTTCATCAAGGTTGAGGTTTTTGAGAGGAGTCCAGTTACAGGATTTAAAAGTATTTATAAAGTTAGATGGAATGAAGTCCTTTTTGTTTCTGATTGTTTGATAATTGATGTTTTTTTCCTGATATGTAATATGTCTTATTAGGTAAATGGTCACTCAGGCTGTCTGGGAGACATCACGATTGGCAGATAAGAGATGGTCTGTTAGGATGCAGTCATGATTGACTATCTTTTGGTTGATTTGTTGATCCTAGTGGGAGCCTGAATGAGTTGAGATAATCCATGGAGGTTGGTGAAGTTGGTAGGAGAGTCAGAGTTACAGGTGAACCAGTCAATGTTGAAGTCTCCTAGGATAAGGGTTTCCTGTTGGAGGAATTCAGAGGTCCATTCAAGTAGGGTCTCCAGTGTGGGTATGTTATTGCCTGGTGATAAACAGCAGCCAATTATATTGATAGATTTTCTGGGGTTGATTTTTAGTTTTTGGAGTAGGATTTCTGCATTACCTAAGGTAGATGGGTGTATATCCCAGTTTTCTATATTTAGTAGACTTTTAAAAAGGAAGGCCACACCAGCTCCTTTTTTACATGTACGGTCATTACATAGTATGTTATAACCTGGTGCTAGAACTTCATTATTGGGAGTGTCAGTTTTAAGCCAAGTCTCTGCCAATAGTACTATGTCTGGAGAATATAGGGACAGATTTGCATGTAGATCATGGACTTTTTTGCTGATACTTCTGACATTCATGTTTAGTATCAAATGATCAGTAGTTTTAATAGGAAGTTGGAGTCTGTTAAGAAATGTACTGTTCATATGTTGGCTATTGTTACTAGATTGGCCAGAAATGGGATGTATGTCTCCACTGAGAGATAGTCTGTCTGCAATGTTTACTATTGTTCTTATGAAGTTTGTGAAGAACTTCTCATATTTGATGGATAATTTGTTGGAATGATGAAGGGGTGAGACATGTTTGAGGTAATGAGGAATGATATTTATATGTAGCCTGGAAGGACAAATGAAATTGGTAAGAGGTGTTGATGTTGTTGGTTCAGTGTTAGTGGTGGCATGATGAGGTCGTACAGTGGGTGCAATATTGTGACTAACAGTAATATGTGCTAGAAATATAAGGGTAGGTAGACGTATTACCCGTGTGTACATTTTCAGGTGAAGCTTGATAGGATAGATGGTACATAGAATAATTATATATGGAAATTGAATTGCTATGTAGAACTTACTATGGGCATAGTATTTAGCTAATGGTGTTAGTAATATCTGATGTTTAATTAGGTTGGTAGTTTCAACTAGCATGTTTTTGTTACATAGGAGTGCTGGTGTTATCAAGATACAATTATATAAGTGGGTAATATGAGAGTGGTGAGTAAATAATTATAGTATGGGGTGTGGCTGGATGCAGGATAAGAGTGGGGTAACTTTGGGAATCAGGTGATTGTGAATGGTCTATGATTGGATGGGAGGCGAGTATGGAAGTGATGTGAAGGAGTATTGAATTTATTGTAGCGTGATTGGTTACAGTTGTGGTGGGGGAGTGGCTTTGGAGTATAAATGTAATGAAAGAGAGGGTGTGTGGGAATGGGGGGTAGGGCAGGGGAGCTGAGTGAAGCCCAAGCATAGCGAGTGCGGAACAGAGCAGGCTACAACCAGCTGACATAGGGTGTGAAAGAAAAACAATCAGCAAGTAGATTTGTTATGTTCTACAAAGGTTGATTAGGTTACCAGAACCTCTTTCTGCTTAAAAGACAGTATGGAACAAATAGAGAAAGTAAGAAATAAAAAAGTATGGGTGTATTGGAAAGGAGGTAGAGAATAAATAGGAGATAAAAGCTCCATACTACTTCTGTGATAAAGAGAGGGTAGCAGTGTACATTTAATGCTGTAAAATATGCAGTCAGTGGTCATTAATTAATACAGGGAAGGGGGGAATGGAATTAGGTGGGTTACAGACACAGAGTAGTAAATATAAAGAGAAATAAGAAGGGGGCATACAGCCAAGTTTAGTGTACATGCCTCTCAGTCAGTGCAAGGTAAAGGAGACCGAAATGCATAGCTTACTTACAACACCCGAGTACAGCAACTGAATTCTGTATTTACTGAACTGTGTTTGGTAGAGTGTCCAAAAATGAAATGTACTATAGTCAATTAAGAGCAGAACACTCACAAAGATGCAGGAAGTGACCATAGCAGCCGTGTCTTATATAGTGCTGAAAAACTGTAGGTGCAGGGACTATTGCTGATAAGATAGCTTCACGTGTCCCTTTGAGTGGCTGAGAAAAAGAGAGGAAAATGTGGAGATGTCAGACCATGCTAGTGCAATGTGTTTAAGTTGGGAGAACAGCAAGAAGAGAGAGAGGGAGGTTAGTCACAGTTGAAGAAGTAGGAAAAAAAGTAATTATGGAAAATGATGGCCTTCACAAAGGGTAATAAATGATTTGGGGAGATAATGAAAAAAGAAGAGGAGCAAGAGGTAGGAGGAACGCAGCAGAGCAGTAGGTTAACAGATGGTTCTTAGCTACTGTGAAGGCTGCCAGGATAGCTAGATAGAATTTTGTAGATAAGTTTATGTCATTGTATATATTAATATGATCCACAGGCGTATTTTTACAAATGTAATAAAACAAAATGTAAGAAAACTGTGTTATGTGTTCTGAGCTTTACAAATGTAACCACAATGCACCCTTCTGGAAGAAAGCTTTTAAGTGAAGCATTTTTGTGACTGTTTGATCTCAAGCTTGGAGACAGGATGTCTGGACTAAGAAATTCTTTCTATTGTTTTAGAATAAGAGCTAAGTTTTATATGTAAAGTGTTCTTTATTGCTGTGGTTTCCTGGCAGGTGCAAGATTACAAACAAATGTTAAATATTTTAGCTCTGTGAGCCTGGAAAACTTCAGCAGAGGTGTCAATAATGATGTAATGTGAAATGACTCAGCAGTAATGTGTATATCATTTTAAGACTATCTCAGAGTGAAAGATTTGGCATTTTGGATTTTGTCTGAACCTGAACACATCAAATCACCAGCACTTGCTTACTCTGTATGTAAGTAGTTTATTTAGAACTTAGTATTTCTCTTAGAGGTAGATAGAATATAGCCAGATGAGTCTAGCTGCTTTCTACATTTATGTCAGACGATCCTAGAGTATTGGTTTAAAGCATTTTCCTGTGATTTCTGAACTCTGTAATGTCACTGTGTTGAAGTAATAAGATTTGTGTGGTGTTTTTATTATTTATTATTAAATATTTTTAAACCTTTCAACTGTGGCTGTTTTGTGTAGAGATAATTAAGCTCTTAGAGAGTACTTGCATGTATTTGGTGATACTTTCCAAGCCATTCCAATAGTCACACCTAGTTTCTGGATAAGAATAATATTACACAGTGAAATTGGTCATCCTTTGGGAAGGGCCTTATAGTAGCTGATAATAGTGGTTGGTGGCAGTGATTTCTAACTTTTTGTCTGGACAGAAGGGGGCATAGCTGGAGAACCTGTGCCAGCCTTCCCCAGGAGTGTTTGCATATTTGTATATAACTCATATCTCAAAGTGTGTGTGTGTGTGTGTGTGTGTGTGTGTGTGTGTGTGTGTGTGTGTGTGTGTGTGTGTGTGTGTGTGTGTGTGTGTGTCAGCTACTTAGGCAGGGACATGAAGCACTGGTTTGACAGAAAGGGTGCTGGAGGTTTTTACTTGACCACTAGGCTGAGATCTGTACCATATAGCTGTGCCAGTGGGGAGTCTTACTGGGGATCTGGAGAGAAAGGGAGAAACCAGCCCCAGACTGACTGTGATCTCTGTGTGCTCTTAAGAGAAATTGTACTTTGCTGTGTGTGCACTTCTTATCCCCCCCAATATGCACCCCCCTCACTGGTGCTAGTGGTGAGGAGTGAGGCTCCTTGATTACTGGGCCAGTGCATGGGTGTCACAACCACTATGGATAACAATATTTACTTAACAAACAAGTAATAGATAACTGTGTCAAACCAATCAGTACATATTTATCTAAACAGTGCGAATATGTTAACACATGTAGCTGACTAGAGGCATATTCTTACAGTCTCAATAGTAACACTCTGAGCTTTCCAAGCCTTATTCTAACGCAAGTTAATATAATAAGCAACAAGCAGTGCAGACGTAAACTAGGCAGTGCATTTGCATTTGAGCAAACAGTTGAATGGAGACTTCTAACTTATTCTCAATTCAAATACACTCACGTTTGATGGTATCAATAAGGGAGCCAGTTACTATGAAATGGAATTAATCCTTAGCATTAAACATTAGTAGTAGCCCTTGTAAACAAGAAGTCAATATACATATATCATGGGAACTGGTCACACTCTCAGGAATTTCATTCTGTGTATTGCATACAGAAACAAAACAGTAAGTGATACCCTTAATTGTAGATGCAACACTATAATGACAAAGGACTACACTGTTGTTGATGGGAAGGTCAGTACTACAGTTGATTATGTTCGGGCATCAAGCTAATAGGATAACCCGAGAGTAGTCCCATATGCTATCGAAGTTCCGAGGTGTTGTTGCTTCTATTTTGATGTGGTACACTTTCATGCAGGTAATTACATTATCCAAAAATAGAGTTCAGTACACATATTTAGATATGGCATGACAGCAATGCAAGTGTTTCAAACAGTGGTTACCTTACTGGCACATGCACTAGACACTCGGCAGCTGGAAGGAATGTGCTGTTTAATGGGCATATAGTATGAAAGGATGAAAGGTATGAATGGAAAAGGATTAAATGGAGGAAAAGATGGCTCCTGGGTCAACTAGGATGCTAAAATGTTTCAGTAGATACCACGAAGGGGGTGATGGTGGGGGTGGAGGTAAAGGTGGGAGTGATAGTGAGTGGGTGTCCAAGAAATGAAATGTACTCTAGTCGCTTAAGAGCGGAATGCTCACAAAGATGCAGGAAGTGACTGCAGCAGCCATGTCTTATATACCGCTGAAAAACTGTAGGTACAGGGGCTATTACTGTTAAGATAGTTTCAGGTGTCCCTTTGAGTGGTTTAGTCACTTAAGAGTAGAATGCTTACAACGATGCAAGAAGTAACTGCAGCAGCCTTGTCTTATATAGCACTGAAAAACTGTAGGTGCAGGGGCTATCACTGTTAAGATAGCTTCAGGTGACCCTTCGAGTGGTTTAGTCACTTAAGAGCAGAATGCTCACAAAGATGGGGGATGTCACTGCAGCAATCATGTCCTATATAGTGCTGAAAAACTGTAGGTGTAGTTACAGATGCAACTGTAGGTGCATCACTGTTAAGATAGCTTCAGGTGTCCCTTCAAGTGGTGGCACACACACTTGACACTCAGCAGTTGGAAGGAGTATGCCATTTTATGGGAATACAGTATGAAAGAGAGATATATAGTAGTAAGATGTATAGTAATATATATATATATATATATATATATATATATATATATATATATATATATATATATATATATAGTATGAAAGATAGATATATAGAAGTAAGATTAGATGAGCTACATATAATTAAAAAAAATTGCATAGGGAGTAACGGATTTGCGCTCTGCTCAACTAAGTACACTGGCATATGCAGTGACATTTTTGTACTGTTTGTGCATTGCTAAGCAGTGTGCAAATGGGAGGCACATTGAGACTTACTGTTCTAGAACACGACTCCAGCCCACACCTAGCTGTACTCCAGGCTGGGATTATGTGTGCTATATTGTCTGACCTCTGAACCTGTTTCTGCACTGCTGATCTTCATGCAAATTGGCTAAGACTTTTAAAATAGGTCTTAAATATGAGGCGCAGTGCACAAATAGTTAATTAGTATGTGAAAGAGGTTAATAATACTGTGGCACACATAGAGTCACAGTCTGTAAAACACAACTTGTAATTTCTTCATATGCAATATCTGGATATTACAGGATTAGAATCCTGAACACCATCATACAAGCTAACTGCCTTAGTCCATTGAGCTACATAAGCTGCTTAACAGAAAGGGGATCAGTCATTGCACAATCACCTGCATAAATATATACATTGCTATTCCTCAGTTACCTAACGCATACAATGTAAGATCAAAATTTACATTACTGTCTTGAGACTGTGTGGCATACTACCTGTGTGAAATGCTCATATAGCATAGATGAGTTATTGTTGTGGCAGTTACAAGAGGACACTGCTGTTTTGAGGGGTGGGGGAAGAAAAACCCATGTTCTGCTAGGATAAACACTATTCTGGCTATCATTTAACCCCACTTTCTAACATCTCCCTTGAATGATGTATCAGTAATCTGTTGCAGTTGGACCGCATGAATATTCCATGCCCACAAAAAGAGAAATCAGTGGTATCCCTCGAATCCTCAGAAAACCCACTATGCAACCTATACTGGGTCCAAAACAAACCAAGAAGAAACTTTGCATAGTGGAGGGTGTGACGTTCACTTCCTAAATTATGTTATGCACTTAGTTCACTTAATAAAAACTGAACTGCAAAATATAACTGTAAAATACGTGCTACAGAATAATCAAATAGAAAACAGTAGGAAGTCCATAGATGAATTAAAAATGGAATGTCCTTTATTGAAACAGACAAACAAGTGATCTTAGCTGAGTATAATGAAAAACATCAAAAACATTCCTTATATATAATCAGGTTATTTGGAGTAAGGGAGTAGTTACAGAGGGTGGTTCTGTTAAGAGCAATAAAAGCATTAAAATTATTCCTTTAGCCAAGTACCCCTTCGTCCTACCATAGTATGATCAGAGAATGCGTTAACTAAAACTGAATCTAGAAAGCTAGAGACAAATTACAATCTAAGACCTGTTTATTAACACTTTGTGTAGGCTAACCAACTAATCAAAACTTTATTAAGAAACAAACTAAGAAATGACTTACTGTCTAACAAACAGAGCTACCAATAGACATCTACCAGAAGTTTTTGGTTTAACTGAGAGGTTGGGCCAACTACCAAAGATTGTTTACAGAAAAGGAAAAAACATGAAGAATTTGTTTGAAAGGAAAAACAAACAAGGAACCACAACTAGGGTAGAATGAGAAAACGTGGTATGTGTAGGGAATGTAGATTTATATATGATACAACTTCTGTGACTATAGGTAACCATCAGAGCTATCCTATTAAGGCAAATTTTGACTGTAACACCAAGGAGGTAGTATATGTGGCCACTTCTTCAGCATACCCTGCTCTTTATATAGGGAAGATGGAGATACCACTTAGAAAAAGAATATATCAACACACATATGCTATCAGAAAAAAGGATACCACAAATGCCTTATTACGCTTACACTACACCCATTTATTTGTGACTTTTAGTAGAAGGATGTCATCTGCATACAGTATAACAGCATGGAATGGTAGATTATAAAATCATTGATAGACAATACAAACAGAATGGGATCCAGAACTGAATCTATGTCCCCCCTGGTGTTTAGCTTGTGAAGAAATAATAAGAGGTTGTTAATGGGGACTTGGAAGGTTTAATTCTCCAAGTAACTTTGGAACCAGTTGATACTTTTATGGCCAAAGTTAGGTTTGTGCAGTTTCATAAGAACAATACAGTATTAACAGTTTTGTTTGTCCCAGTCATATTCCAGCAGTGACCAAACCATCATTAATGCTTCAAAAAATAGACTCGGTTGCACAGAGTACAACAATGGTAGCATTGAACGCATTTCTAAAATTATGTTGTTTGTTTGATATTAAGCCATAGCTATTAATATGTTGCATTAATTCCTTGCACAGGATTTTATCAAATATTTTTTTCAAGTGGGCACAGAGTGGAGACATGGCTGTAGTCCTTGATAGTTTTAGACAGGGAATTTTTGGCAAGGGAATTACAATGGAATATTTTAAGGCTGGAGGCACTATTCCTATTGTATGGCAGAGATTGTATATGTAGGTTAAGGGTTTGGCAATTTTATCTCCTGCTCTTTTTAGGAAGGTGTAATGTACATTGCTGGCTTTGAAAGTAGATTTTTTTTATTATTTTTTCAGGAGTGTGATGGTTTCTTTTTCTGAGACCTCTATAGAATGGAATTTTACTGCATATTCAGCTAATGGGTATAATGCTGGTTGAGATAAGTTTGGAGGTTTATGTTGAGATGGGTAGAGGATTGAAAAAAATTAACAATTTTGTGAATATTTGCTTTTGTACTCTTCTGGTATGAGAGGTTTGTTTGTAATATTTTAAAGTTGTGGTATACCATTAAGGGTTTGTGATTTCTCTTGTTATTTCCTTTATTTCCTCCAAAAATTGTTTAGGATTACTAGTAGCAGAAGTTAGATTATTTCTTAAAGGTATGGATTTGGCCAAATTAGTTGCCACTCTAGTTTGCTTTCTTAGTATTTCATAGGTTTGGAGGACGTTAGAAGTATTTGGGTTTGGTTTCCAGGCTGCCCACCTCATATCCCTTTGTTTTATGAGGGTTTTAATATCTCTACTGAGCCAGTAGCATTTTGACTCCTCAGTCTCCCCCATGAACAGGGGAAGTGTGAGTCTTGTAAGGAGATGCTGGTACTGGTAAAGTAAGCCAGTGCATTTTTTGGGTTGTTTATAAGATATAAAGGGGATCAATCAGTGTTTTTCAAAACCTCATCTACGATAAGAAGCTTGTGGCTTGGCAATGATTGACCTATTACAATGTAGGGGGATCTTTGTCTTTTTAAAAGCCCAGTTGGATAAAATAAAGCAGTGGTCATTTAGAGAGATAGGAAAAGTAGAGATGATGTAGCAGCGGTATCCGGAATTTGTAATAATGAGATCTAGACTAGTATGGTTTCCTGACAACTGGTTTGGTCTGGCTGGTAGTTATATGTCTTATTGCCCATTCATATTGTAGGGTATATGTATATGTATAAAGTATATGTAGATGTATGTGCATAATGTATATGTATGTATAAGTATATATATATATATATATATATATATATATATATATGTGTGTGTGTGTGTGTGTGTGTGTCTGTGTGTGTGTGTGTGTGTGTGTGTGTGTGTGTGTGTGTGTGTGTGTGTGTGTGTGTGTGTGTGTGTGTGTGTGTGTGTGTATGTGTAGCTGTAGCTTTCCACTGTAGTCTGCTTCTCATTTACATCTGTATCTGCAATGTAATGGTTTGTTTATCCATCTCTTTCACCATGGGATGGGAGGGAGGAGAACACTGGCATAAGAGTCAGCATTTAACTACTGGAAATGTGAGGTTGGTGGCCCTCAGTTTCCAAATGTGTACCCCCATATGCTATAACAGCTATATTTCTCAACACTAAAAGCAATCTTCTCTTTGTATCTCTCTTGTGCATGTCATGATGGTACACTTTAGCTGCAGGTGTGTCAGACATTGCCTGCTACTATCTTGGCTGAGATTCTGCCTACGGTGGGTGTGTAAAGTGGGAGTAATTTGCTAGGGAAGGGTTTCAGCCCACGCCAGGCAATTTGTTTACCCCAGTCACCTACCAAGCTGAAACAGAGCAGGAACATGTTGAAGGTTTCATCTCACCAGGTGATGTCATGCTGGACTGTCTTCAGTCAGCCCATCCTGCAGTGAGTTTTACTCATGCTAATATGGCTGGTCAATGCCATCCATTCACCAAAAGATGGAAATAATATCATCCTTTTATTAGTTTTAGGGAAAATGTGAAAGGAGTTTATATGAGCAGGCCCTCTAGTATCTTCTCAGCAGAAGTAACATCTCATATATGATTTCAGAAAAAGAGTTTTTATATTCATGATGGTTTGGCAAACCAATATCTTAGTCATAACTGAGATCAGTGACCTGCATGTTAAGAGGTACATGGCCATATGTTATAAATGGATGAAAAAGTGCTAATATAATTCATTTGTCTTTGTCTCTGCAAAGTTGAATTTTTTTCCAGACATCCACAATGGATGTTCACTCTTAACAGCTCTAACCCTCCCCTGAGGCATGAGCAGTCATTTCCCAGGTCTCCACCAGGGAAATCACATTGTCTAAGTGCACCTTTGAGTGTACAGTAGCCCCGTCCCACCCCTTGGGAGAGACAAGCTGGTGATGTCCCTTCACTTCTCTCCCACCCTGCCTGACTGCTCCAGTGCCAAGTTCAATAATCAAATCCTAGTTGTGTGGGTTGCAGGCAGGGCCCCATCCTTCTGCACTAGAGAACCAGGCATTGCAGTGCTGACTTTTAGGTTCATAACCTTTTCAAGGGATGCTAACTGGCTCCAACCTTTTTTCTTTGAATTTAATACCACTCTCACCTGCCCAAAATCAACTGAGTAGTCTATATGACAGTCATATACCCTCATTTGGAAGCATGGACAATATCCTGGTCAGATTTTAGAGTTATAAGCATAGCAAAAGAGGGATGAATGGGGTCAGCTACCCTGAGCACAATGTATTAGGGGATCATGGTCAAGAAGTGCAGTCCATCCATTATTTTTTTCTGCACTGGCATTTCTGAATGCCAGTACACAGTGGCATTTTAGTGCGTCATGTATGTTAAGGTGTTGCATAGGTTCATAGGTTCATAGATAGGTACTAGGCTATCTGCCCAAAGGCATTTATAAGCCTAGCCAGAATGTGTTGGCTTTTGCCGCCTCCTTAGATTAGTTCCCTGTGCCTCTGTCCAGCAGAGCCACTGAAGTGATGCCCGAGGTAAACTTTCTGTTTCCCATCCACTCATCAAGATTTCTTTTGAAGAGTGTTAGCGAGGAGCTCTGCCTAATGTAGATTGGGATCTTGTTCCAAAGCATGGGAAGTCTCTGGGACAGGAATATATCCCTCCAGCACGTCCTATTTATTGTTGTGGTGAGGTTTAGATCCCTAGAGCATGTGGCTTGTGGGGATAAGGTTTTCTTTAGGTGGAGTATGTACATCAATTCTGGGTTGGACATGGCCTTGTATGTCGGGCAGAGATCACCTCTGAGTAGGTGGTATGCAACTGAGTACAGCTGTAATTTCTTCAGTCGAGCTGCATAGGGCATCTGTTTGAGGCCAGTGATCCTCTTGGTGAGGTACTTCTGTGGTCTTCCCAGCTGTTGCAGGTGTCTTGTAAGGTACATCCCAAATGGGGCATTGTACTCTATGATGGGTCTGATAAGTGATAAGTAGAGGGGCACAATGACCTCTTTTGATCTGGATGCGAACCCTTTTGTGATTAGGTGGGCCACGTAGAAGGATTTTCTAACCACTTTGGCAATGTGATTATCAAAGGTGAGATTACTATCTACTTGGGTCCCCAGATGCCTTATTATGTTTTCCGTATTTAGGGGACTACCACCTATGTGGTAGTTTGTGAGTACTTTGTTTTTTCCAGAGGGGATGACTATGCACTTTTTGGCATTTAGCTTGAGGCCATGATTTTGGCACCAGGTATCTGTCTTAGTGAGACCCTTTTGGAGGATGTCTGTGTCAGCCAGAGAGTCAATTATAGCCCCTAGTTTGCAGTCGTCTGCGAACTTGGTCAGCCATAGTCCTCCTGTGCTTGCCTGTACCTCTGAGAAGTATATGCCAAACAGGAGGGGTCCTGGGACTGAGCCCTGGGGAACTCCACCTGTAACTGATTTAGAGTCAGACCTAGCTCCTGCAACTCTCACCATGTGGGTTCTGTCCGTGAGCCAGTTGGCAACCCATCTTGTGATGTAGGGGTTTATGTTCAGGCTGGTGAGCTTGTCTATAATACCAGAATGGGGAATGGTGTCAAAGGCCTTTGCGAGTTCTAGGTAGGCTGTGTGTACCTGCTTTCCCTCATCTATAGCCTTGGTAACTGTCTCAAAGAAGTCCATCAGGTTTAGGAGGCATGATCTGCCCTTAACAAAGCCGAACTGGGTAGGGTCCAGTGTTTGGAGGTTCCCAATGTCTCTGTTAATGAATTTCATGATGATGCTCTCCATAGCCTTGCAGACCAAGCTAGTCAGGCTTATAGGGCAATAGTTCCTGGGGTCTGTTGTGGCTCCACCTTTGTGGAGTGGAATAACTGCTGCTGTGTGCCACTCTATGGGTATGTAGCCTGTGGAGAGGCTGAGTTTGAACAGTGTGTTTAGGTGAGGGGTTAGTTCGTCTTTGAGCTCATGTAGGGCACAGCCTGGGACACCGTCCTGTCCCATTGATGCTGTGTTTTTGGCTTTGGAGAGGGCTGTTTTAACCTGAGTGTCTGTGATTTCAGAGACTCTACATTCTTCTGGTATGGTTATGGGCCCTCTTGGGGGTGAGAGGGGGGTGAAGTTTGCACTGGACCTATCTGCCAGGATGTTGGTGATATCGGTCGGTTTAGTGTATTTTGTGCCATTCTGCACTAACTCTTAGCAGATCTGAGCATTGCCACTTAGATTCTTGACATAGCTAAAGAATGCCTTGTGGTTATCTTTGGAGTCCTTGGTAATTTTTCTTTCAAAGCTCGCCTTGGATGATTTTATGAGGGATCGTAGTTTCTTGCTGATATTGATCAGGGATGTCTTCCCTTCTTGGGATTTTACTCTTTTCTGTACTAGTTTCCTCCTTCTATTGTATAGCTTGTTTATGGCAGGAGTCCACCAGACTGGTTTCTTTTTCTTGGAGGAGTGAGTCTTGGTTTTGCTTGGGATGGCATGATCCATGCATTCTTGTAGGTGCCCGTAGAATGCATTAGTAAAGTGTTTTGCAGCTTGGACAACATTATCCTTCAGCATGGGGGCTTTGAAACTTTCCACCTCTGTCTTAAGTAACGTGAAGTTTGCTTTTGAAAAGTTTTTCACAATGGTTTTCTTGTCCGGCGGTGGGGGAGAATGCGGATATCCAAAGTGATTTGTTTATGGTCAGATCTAACCAGTGAGGGGTTGACCTCCAGTGTGGAACACCAGTCGCCCATGTTGGTGATGACCAGGTCCAATATGTTGTCACCTCTGGTGGGAGTGTTGACCAGTTGAACCAGGGTGTTTGAGTTTATAAATTCTAGGAAATGTTGGGCAAGAGAGTTAGTACTTGAGTAGTTCTCCCAGTTGATGTTTGGGTAATTGAAATCACCCAGTATTAGGGTGTTTGGTAGGACCTTTATGTTTCCCAATGTTTCCAGAAATGCGGAATGGGGGTCCTGGGACATGGTGAGTGATCTGTAGCAAGCTACAATTTTAATTGCAGTTTTTCCCATTGTTAGTTGCACGTGGATGATCTCTGAAGCATCGTGCTGTGCCACTAACCTGGAAGTGTGAGTATCCTTGATGAATATGGATACGTCCCTGCCTTTTGTATTTCGGTTTGGGTTCTGTAGCCAAAATGTATGGTATGAGTTGTAGCCTGGTAGTGCTGGGGTGCTCTCTGGAGCCTTAAACCAGGTTTCTGTTACTGCACATATATCGATTTTCTCCATACTGAGGAGTGCCTCAAGTGCGTGCATTTTGAGGTTCAGACTTCTGACATTGAGTAGCATTACCCTCAGTTTTTTGTTACTTGTGCTATTTATGGTGGTGGGTTTGTATTTTGAGCCTTGCCTAAAAAAGGCACTATAGGGGTGGCAAGAGCCTTGGCCAGTATTCGAAAGCCTAAGGGTGACAGGTGCAAGCTGTGTCTAGCGAAGCAGCATGGCTTGTCAAGCATGTCATTCCAGCCGGACAGACACTGGATCCCCTTTGAATGAGAGCAGAAACTTAGCCAATTGTTGAAATTCAGAATTTTTTTCTTTATACCGTGGTATCATTCTTGCTGAGGGCAGGATGCTACTCAGGGTCAGGGTCATACCGGCCTGGACTACGTGATCAGAGAGCGCTTCCATGTCTCTTTGCATGTAGTCCAGAGAGGTACGGTTCAGGTCATTCACACCAACATTGACAATGACAGTGTTGTATTTGTACTTGTTCTGTAGTGACCTGAGTGCTTGTGTTATGTGGTGGATCCTGGTGCCCGACAGGCAGCTAACAGTAACCTTCTCCTTATTCAGCCTAGTGAGTGGGATGTCAGTGTGCCTGACTATAGAGTCACCTATTACTAGTATGTTGGATATGTTATTTTGCCTTAAGGGCTATGATTGCATGGCACACTGGTTTTGTGAAGTATGTGTTTCATGGTTTGTGTTGGGGGGTGGAGGTTGCTTGGATGTTTGCTTTGGAGGTCTCTGTTGGTTTTGCAGATTTTTATTTAGAGCCTCCGAGTATGTTTTCATGTATTTATGTGTGTTTTTTTTCCAGTGCTGCTTTAATCGGTTTATGTGAGACTGGTGGTGTGATGCAAGTATTTCCCTTCTCCTCTTCACTGTCTGATCCAGTCTTGGGTTGAGAGAGCTTAGCCTCCAGTTCGGCTGTATAATTGCATCTCTCGCATGTATTATTGTTTGGTGGTAGGAGGAGGGGGCTGTCTATGTGCATGAGGCAGTTGTAACATTGCCTCAAAATGCCCAGATTCACCAGTTGGACTGGAGAGTACACCTGAAATGCCCTTTGGACATGCCTAGATAGGTACAGTGAACTGTTTTACTGGATGGCTGGTAAGGTTGAATAGAGAGCCTTGTCCTTCTGTATAGTACAGGAGGGTCTAGTGCTAGGGTTTATAAGTGCTTGCTATAAGTTTTGAGTAAGTGCCAGGCTGAGAAATGAGTGGCTTGAGTGCTTAAGTTGAAAGTTTGTCTAGTTCCAAGGGAAAAATTGAAGAGGAAACTTTGTGGAGCCGGGAATAGTTTTACCCTAGCTAACCGGCGCTGTCCGGCACGCAAAACCAGGCAAATATGGTATTTATAGCAGGGAAATGAAAGAGATAGAAATTAGCCCAAAATGGCCAATAAACTACTAATTTCTGGGCTGAAACCACTCCTCCAGGGACAGACAGGCTGCTCAAAGCTCTCCTCTCTCACAGGTGGACAGAGAACTTCCTTCTATCCAAGTAAGGTCTGGGCAAACACAGAGATTTGTAACACAGCCTTGAATTCAGCACTAACCTGAAAACTGGACTATACTAGCTTAGAAAGGTGGGAAACAAATATATATATATATATATATATATATATATATATATATATATATATATATAGATATAGATATATATTTAGAAAATAAAGCAGATACACTCAAAAAACACATTAAATGCACAGAAAAGGATACTTATTGTTATATATGGCAGATCAGAGTTCATAGGTTCATAGGTTCGTACTAGGCTATCTGCCCTAGGGCATTTATAAGCCTAGCCAGAGTGTGTGTGGCTTTTAGGATGAGAATACTACACCCATTTAGGGTTTAGTTTACTGTGCCTCTGTCTAGTAGTGACACAGAGATGACCCCCGGGGTAAACCTACGATCTCCCATCCACTCGTCAAGATTTCTCTTGAATAGAGTTAGTGAGGGGCTCTGCCTAACATGGACTGGGATTCTGTTCCAGAGTGTAGGGAGCCTCTGGGTTATGAATCTGTCCCTCCAGCACGTCCTATTTATTTCTGTGTTGAGGTTTAAGTCTCTTGCTCTCGTGGCTCTGATGGATTTGGATTTTCTGAGGTGGAGCATGTCCATTAATTTTGGATTGGACATGGCCTTGTATGTCAGGCACAGATCACCTCTGAGTAGGCGGTATGCGACTGAATAGAGCTGGAGTTTCTTCAGTCGGGCAGCATATGACATATGTTTAAGACCCTTTATCCTCCTGGTGAGGAACTTTTGGGGTCTTTCCAACTGCTGCAGGTGTCTGGTAAGATACATCCCAAATGGGGCATTGTACTCAATCATTGGCCTGATAAGAGAAGAGTACAGGGGCACAATGACCTCTCTTGATCTAGATGTGAAACCCTTCATGATAAGGTGGGCAATATAGAAGGTCTTCCTAACCACTTTGGCAATGTGAGTGTCAAATGAGAGGTTACTGTCAACCTGGGTCACTAGGTCCTTGATTACCTCTTCCGTACTTAATGGATTACCACCTATGTGGTAATTTGTAGGTACCTTGTTTTTCCCAAAGGGTATGACTATACATTTTTTGGCGTTCAGCTTAAGGCCATGGCTCTGGCACCAATTATCCATTTCTATGAGGCCTCTCTGAAGAATGCTTGTGTCCGCTGGAGTATCAATTATGGTGCCCAGTTTGCAGTCATCTGCGAAGTTTGTCAGCCACAATCCTCCTATGTTTGCCTGTACCTCGGAAAAATAAATGCCGGACAAGAGGGGTCCCAGGACTGAGCCCTGTGGGACACCGCTTGTGACTGGCTTAGAGTCTGACATAGCTCCAGCAACTCTGACCCTGTGGGTTCTGTCCTTGAGCCAGTTTGCAACCCATCTTGTGACATACGGGTTTACATTTAAGCTGGTGAGTTTGTCTATGATGCCTGAGTGGGGTATTGTGTCAAAGGCTTTTGCAAGGTCAAGGTAGGCTGTGTGAACTGCCTTACCCTCATCAATGGCCTTAGTGACTGTTTCAAAAAAGTCGACCAAGTTTAAAAGGCAGGATCTGCCCTTGACAAAGCCAAATTGGGTAGGATCCAATGTCTGTAGGTCCCCAATGTCTTTGTTTATGAGTTCCATAATGATCCTCTCCATAGCTTTGCAGACCAGGCTCATCAAGCTTATGGGGTGGTAGTTTCCAGGGTCCATAGAAGCCCCGCCTTTGTGAAGTGGGACCACTGTTGCCGTACGCCACTCTTTGGGTACGTATCCTGTAGTAAGGCTAAGATTAAACAGCAGCCTTATGTGTGAGTTTAGTTCCTCTTGGAGTTCATGTAGCACACAGCCCGGGACACCGTCTGGTCCCATTGATGCTGTGTTTTTAGCTTTAGAGAGGGTGGCTCTCACCTGGGCATCTGAGATGTTAGGGAGGCTACACTCTGCTGGGATAGATATTTCTCCTTTTGGGGAGGGGAGGAGAAATTTGCACTGAACCTGTCTGCCAGAATGTTGGCAATGTCAGTGGGTTCAGTGTATTTTGTGTCATTTTGGACTAACTCTGAGCATATCTGGGAGTTTCCACCCAGGTTTCTAACATAGCTAAAGAAGGCCTTGTGATTGTCTTTTGTGTCTTTTGCGATTTTTCTCTCAAAGTTGGCCTTGGATGATTTTATGAGTGATCGTAGTTTTTTGCTAGTACTGATCAGAGATGCCTTCCCTTTTAGGGATTTTGCTCTGTCATGTAGTAGCTTCCTCCTCCTGTTGTAAAGTTTGTTTATGGCTGGGGTCCACCAGACCGGGCACCTGCCTTTGGGGGAATGGGTCTTGGTTTTATTTGGGATTGCATGATCCATGCATTCTTGAAGGTGCCCGTAGAAGGCATTTGTAAAGGATTCAGCAGTGTGGGTTGTGGTTTCCACTGGCCCAGGGGCCTTGAAGGATATCACTTCAGTCTTAAGAAGTGTGAAGTTGGCTTTTGAGAAGTTCTTCACTGTGGTCTTTTGTGCAGGGGGTGGGGGCGGGATGTGGATTTCCAGTGAGATTAATTTATGGTATGATTTCACCAATGAGGGATATACTTCCGGTGTGGAGCATTTTGTCCCCATGTTTGTGATGATCAGGTCTAGTATATTATCTCCTCTTGTGGGAATGGTGACTAGTTGTTCCATCGCATTTGAGTTTATTAATTCTAGGAACCTTTGGGCTAGGGTGTTGGGGCTTAAGTAATGTTCCCAGTCTATGTTTGGGTAGTTGAAGTCTCCCAATATGATAGTATTTGGAGAGACATTCATACTCTCCAGTGTCTTCAGGAAGGCTGTGTGGGGTTCCTGAGTTTGAGAGGGTGGTCTGTAGCATGCTACAAACTGTAAGGCAGTTTTGCCTATGGTTAGTTGCACCTGGATGGTCTCCGATGCTTCGTGCATTGCCACTAACCTGGAGGTGTGGGTATCTTTGATGAATATGGATACTCCCCCTCTTGTGGTTCGGTCCAAGTTTTGGGGCCGGAAAGCATGATATGAGATAAAACCTGATAGTGCTGGGGTGCTCTCAGGAGCCTTGAACCAGGTTTCAGTCACTGCACAGACATCGATGTTCTCCATACTGAGGAGGGCTTCGAGAGCATGCATCTTGAGGTTTAGACTTCTGGCATTGAGCAGCATTACCCTTAGTTTTTTTCCACTTGTGTTTTCTAGGGAGGTAGGTTTGTCATTTGAGCCTTGCCTAAAAAGGCACTATGGGGGTGGCAAGAGCCATGGCCAATATCCGGAAGCCCAGGGGTGACAGGTGCAAGCCATCCCTTGCGAAGCAGCGTGGCTTGTCAAGCATGTCATCCCAAGCAGACAGACATTGGATCCCCTTAGAATGACACCAGTAATTAAGCCAATTGTTAAAACTGATCATTTTGTCTTTGTACTGTGGCATCATTCTTGGTGAGGGTAAGATGCTGCTCAGGGTCAGGGACATACCGGCCTGGGCTACATAATCAGAGAGCTCCTCTATGTCTCTTTTCATGTAGTCCAGGGAGGTACGTCTCAGGTCGTTCACACCGGCATGTACAATGACTGAGTCATATTTGTACTTGCTGTGGAGTGACCTGAGTGCTTGTGTTATGTGGCGGATTCTAGCTCCCGACAGACAGCTTACTGTGACCTTTTCTTTGTTCAGTCTGGTGAGCGGGACGTCAGTGTGTCTGACTATGGAGTCACCTATTACAAGTGTGTCTGGCATGTTGTTTGGTCTTAAGGGCTGTGACTGTTTAGCACCCTGACTTTGTGAACTATGTGTTGCATGTGCTATGTATTGTGGCGGTTGCTTGGGTGTCTGCTTTGGAGGCCTCTGTTGTTTTGGTAGATTTTTAATCAGCGCCTCCGAGTATGTTTTTGTGTGTTTATGTGTTTGGTTTGCAGTTGTGATAGTTCTATGTGAGACTGGGTTTGTGGTGTGCGTGGTTACCTTCTCCTGTAGTCAATGCCCCTAGTAATAAAATAGGAAAAAACACAAATACAGTAAAAGCAGATAAATAAAGTACTATATATATATATAACAATAGAAAACGAACAAACTGATTTAAACAAGTTACCCAATTAACCAGAAAAAAGCTCAAAACTGAGCCCTGTTCCAGCAGTCTTCAATCTGACAAGTTCTAACTGCACACCCCTGCTTACTAGGGTGCAGGGGAACCTTCTCCAAAAAAGATGGCCTGGATCAGTTCTCAAGTTATACAAACAAAGCTAGATTCAGCAGGCCTGAATCTGGTCTATGCTACAGCAGCAAGCCACACCAATTTCAGAAAGAAACAGTTCAACTAAGTAGGCACAATAAGCCTGTGACCAGATATTCCCAGCTCAGAAGGGCAGAATCCAGCCTCTCCTCCCACAATAGTTCAGACCACAAACCCTCTTAATGTAGAATAACTGGCCTGAAGCCCAAGTGCTTAAGCCAGAACTAATACACTTTTAGACTAGCAGACAATGGGCCTTCAATCAGTAGTTCCCAGCTTAGAAGAATGTAAGCTACCTGTCCTGCCACAACAGTGCAGACCACAAATCTTCTTAATGTAAAACAGCCTGTATGAAGTGCTTAAACCAAAAGACTTAGAATAACAGTTACAATTTAATCAGGCTACTACCCAAGCAGTAATAAATGCAGCAGAATAAGTAAAATTGAGTACTTTTAAGAAGAAAATCAAAATAAAGTAGGAGGAAAGACAAATACAGTAAAAGCAAATGAATAAAGTGCATTTTTTGCGGGGCCTTCTCAAATCTACTTTCTGAATTAAGTAGAGTGAACACTAGACTCAGAATATGATCTCACTGTTCTTAGCTAAGTGAGCAAATGAGATGGACCCAGGAGGAGTGTTCTAATACAGACTTACAGGAGGGGTGGGCAATTCCAGAGGCAGCAACACTTAATACCAACACAAGAACAAGGAGGGAGGGTGGGAACTAAAACTGCAGAGAGACACAGAGCACACTGTTCAGAAACATACAATTAGGAAACAGAAAAAATGAAAATACAGTACTTTTAAAACTGCAAGTCAGTATTGGCTTGGCTACAGTTTAAAAAAGTAGAAGTCCTTTTGTAGCTGTTCACTTGAAAAGTTAAGGGGGTGGGGTGCTATACTGGGGACTGGTACCAAGGGCTAGATGAGCCAGATGTGACTGACTTTGGGACAACACCTGCAGTTTGCATGCTCTATCATCTTCATGAGTGTGTATGTCATTGATTTTCCTCAGAAATTTTTTGCGGTGGATGACTGAAATTCTTGTAAATGCTCCCAAGTGAAATGTTGAGATTTGGATTTTCAAGTTATGGAAGATCACAAAAAAGACAGAAAATACAGAAGAATGAATATTGAATATTGCTCTCTATTCTCTGTTAATCAAGTGTTTTGCAGGGGGGAAAATACCTTGAAGTTCAATGCGGGGGAGGCAAGCCTACATACACCCACTGAACTTATATATGCCAATTATGAAATTGCTGTACCATGGAGTAAGGGAAATATTTTTAGTAATGTCAGTCATGGACTTAATATTTGGTCTCCACATTTTGGGACTCTGCAATCTGAGTCCCAGCATTTTAAATGGTTACCTTTTGAGTGTCTTGTTTAAGATATTTTAAATTGGTTATGCATGATTCTGATGTCCTGTAGGGGCATACAATGAGAGTTAGAATGCCTGATACATATGCAGTGTATGCTTCCTAACTAAAAGCTTGTTCAAACTAGCTTAACCACAGCAGCAGCTTATAAACATAGTTTGCTTGCAGGCATATTTGTCCATATATACCTATGCAGGGAGAGGGGGAACTGTTGTGGAGAAGGGGAATGCAGCTCTTATGGCTTTTTTTTGTCTGTTAGTGTGGCGGTTCATTTCTAATATGCTGGGTGAAGGAAGAGTTAAGTAAAAGGGTGTATGAGGTGCTATGGTCAGGAAGTGAGGTAGACTGGGGGAGTAGTAAGAATGGTTATATATAGCTGAGACTGGGATTAGGTTGGTCCCTTTGGTATGGGCTTTGATGCAAATAAGTACATGTTGCCATGTCCAAATGACCAAAACATTTTTTGGACTGGTAATAGGTAAAATTGCAATATAATGAGAAGTATTTTGTAAAGTAGTGCTTTGCACATCTAGAGGTATTTTTTAAAGAATAACATTTCCTTATTTTGTGTCAGGATGGAAATGAGTGAGTAGCCTTTAGTGGGTGAGTTTTCATTTCAGAAAGTTGTGGAAGTTAGCAAGCATTTTGGTGATTTGGGTATGCAGTACCCCCCCCCCCCATTTCAGTACATAATTTTGTTCCATAAGTTCCTGTAAGCTCAGGGGTGGTTTGGACAGACAGTGACCCAGTAGTTTTGTTTTGATACAGATTTGAGTTGGTGGGAGCCTTTTGGGGGCTTTTACCATCTGGGGCTCATACCTTTGCAACTATATAGATACTGGAGTGTTGAGCAGCCATGGTATTTACTTTGTGGCACTTGTTATGCTGGCTTAGACATGGAAATTGTTCAGGCTGGGGGGAGGTGCTTCAGTCCTGGCTTCAGACATGGGCCCCAGCTATTAAGATGATATTCAGTACTCTCTGGTACACAAGAGAAATCATAAAAAAATAATGTGAAATAGACAGCTTGCTTGGATATCAAGCAAGCATGTATGGGGGGGGGGCACCATCCCTGTATGAAATTAAAATTGGATATCTTGCTTTTGTATCAGGCAAGCATTTTTAAGGTATCACTTGGTGGCAGAAGGGTGCTGATTCTAGGGATATACCTCTTATATGCTCAGATATTCATGTAGATCAGGATATATTTTGCTTCATGTTAAGAGCAAAAATGAAATAAAAAATTCTGTCCCTGGTGACTAATTACATCAGGAATACTAGTGGGAGTTAGGAGGAATCAGATTGGTCGGGAATTGTCTGGTGCTGTGAAATAAGTAATTTCATTGATAGCTTGGGATTTTTTACCTCTCAACTGTCCTTGCTTTTCAGGTATGTCCTGATTTTAACTCAAATGTTATCTCTGTCCCTCTTCATCACTCCTAAAAACTGATACGTTTGGGAGAAAAGATGGTGAATTACGCTTGATAAATAAGGACAATAATTAGAATGATAGACTTCTTTTACTTCAAAAAATCCTCTTATTCGTTTAATGTTTCAAGTGGTATTAATAATATGTTAAAAGCATCCTTGATTCTATTGAGATTTGTCTCTGTTTATTGAGACGTATGCTAGGTTCCCTTCATCTCACCTTATTTATTTTGTTTATGGTGTGCAGGGTCCTGGGTTCAAGACTTGCAGAGGCTGTTTATTTTCATTCATTGATATCCTGTTACTGCCTATTTAAGTGGTACATTTTGGAATATTTTCTGCTTAAACCTGAGCTTTGGCCAGCTAAGATCTAGCTGTATTCAACTGGATGTATAAGAGAATTTAAGTACCTTTTAGCTGCACGTTTTTCAAATAATACAGCATTTTAATTGATTTATTTGTGTTGCATTGAATATTAACTGAACTGGAAGTTTTGACTCTGTCTTTTCAGTAAGTGCTTGCTAGATTTTATTGCCTGTTAGAATCCTGCATAGACAGTAATTGCAGTCGGGGGTAGTCTGATTCATTGATATCCTGTTACTGCCTATTTAAGTGGTACATTTTGGAATATTTTCTGCTTAAAACCTGAGCTTTGACTGGCTAAGATCTAGCTGTATTCAGCTGGACGTATAAGAGAATGTAAGTACCTTTTATCTGCACTTTTTTCAAATAATACAGCATTTTAATTGATTTATTTGTGTTGCATTAAATATTAACTAACCTGGAAGTTTTAACTCTGTTTTTTCAGTTAGTTCCCCACCTACCCTCCCTGGTTTTGTTTTGGTGTTAATCTTGGTGGCTTTGAAACTGCCTGCCCCTCTTGTAAATTTGTGTTAGGATACTTCTTTTGGGCCCATCTCATTTGCTCATTCAACTGCAGTGAGATCATATTCTGATTTCAGACACTCCTACTGTGTACAAAGAGAGCATCTGGGAAAGAAAAAAATGTAGGCTTGTTTCCTGCATTTCCTGTAAGTGGTCTAGACTTTTTGTGGGCTTTTGAGCCCCCATGCCTTTCTGTGTTGGAGGGAAGCCTTCTAGCTTAATTTTGTTTCTTAGAACTAGCCTGTTTTCTAGTTTCAGCACTCAAATCTGTTTCTTTGAACTCAGAACTTGTTTAGAACTAGTAAGCACTAAATAAGCTGCAAATTACTACAGCACTCAACTTTCCTCACTTGTCTAGAGGGAAGCAGTTTTTAGTCTTAATAAATAAGCACCTATCCAGGCATGTCTAAGGTGATTTCTCCTGTCTACCTGATGAATCTGGGCATCTTGGGGCAATGCAGCAATTGCCTCATGTACACAGACAACCCTCTCATCCTACCATCCAACACTACAGCCTGTGAGAGATGCACTTATATAGCCAAACTGGAAGCAAAGCTCTCTTCACCCAAGACTGGACTAGACAGTCAAGAGGAGAAGGTAAACACTTGCACCACAGCACACTTATCACATAGTCCCTCAAAACCTACACCACCAAAACACACACATAGAAACACAAAACACACACCTACATTCACGGAAGATCTCAAGCATCAGGGACCGCCAAAGCAGAAATGCAAGCAAACTCAACCCCCCCAACACAACCCAAATGACACATAGCCCACAAACTCAGTGTGCCACTCAACCACAGCCAATAAGGCATAACAACGTACCCAACAGTCTAGTCATAGGTGACTCTATAGTCAGGCACACTGATGTTCCACTCACCAGGCTAAACAAGGAGAAAGTTACTGCCAGCTGCCTGTCAGGTGCCAGGATCTGCCACATAATGCATGCATTCAGGTGGCTCCACAACAAGTACAAATATGACACTGTCATTGCCCATGTTGGTGTGAATGACCTGAGACGTACCTCCCTGGACTACATGAAAAGAGACATGAAGGAGCTCTCTGATCTTGTAGCCCAGGCAGGTATGACCCTAGCCCTGACTAGCATCCTGCCATCACCCAGAATGATACCACAGTACAAGGACAAAATGATTGACTTCAACAATTGGCTAAGCTTCTGGTGTCATTCTAAGGGGATCCAGTATTTGTCTGCCTGGGACTACATGATCGACAGACCATGATGCTTTGCCAGAGATGGCCTGCACCTGTCACCCTTGGGATTCTGGATACTGGCAAAGGCTCTTGCCACCCCTATAGTGCCTTTTTTAGGCAAGGTTCAAATGACAAATTCACCACTGTAACAGGTAAAAGCAAGCAAAATCTGAGGGTAATGCTACTCAATGCTAGAAGTCTAAACCTCAAAATGCACTCACTCGAGGCAATCCTTAAAATGGAGAACATCGAAATCTGTGTAGTGACAGAGACCTGGTTCAAAGCTCCAGAGAGCACCCCTGCATAACCAGGCTATAATTTATACCACACTTTTCAGTCACCTAACCCGGAATGAAGCATTAAAGATAGAGGCGTGTCCATATTCATTAAGGATATCCACACCTCCAGGCTAGTTGCACAGCATAATGCATCCGAGATTATCCAAGTGCAATTAACTCTGGGCAAGACCTCAATTCCAATTATAACTTGCTATAGACCCCCCTGCATGCCCCAGGATTCCCACTCCTCATTTCTTGATACACTGGAAAGTATTAGGGTGAAACCCAACACCCTAATAATGGGTGATTTCAACTACCCCACCATTAACTGGGAAAACGAATCATGTACCAACTGTTTTGCTCAACGTTTTCTGGAATTCATAAATTCCATTACCTTGGATCAACTTATTCACACCCTCACCAGGGGCAGCAATATCCTAATCCTGGTCATTACCAACATGGGCAACCGGTGTTCCACACCAGAAGTCAATTCCTCGTTGGTCAGATCTGACCACAAGCTAATCACCCTAGACATTCACATCCCACCCCCACCCCCAATTAGGGAAACCACTGTAAAAAACTTCTCCAAAGCCAACTTCACACTTCTTAAGACAGAAGTGGCAAAACGTCATGGCACCCATGCAGATGGACAGTAGAGGTACGACTGCTGAATCCTACACAGATGCACTTTATAAGCACTTACATGAGTGCATGGATCATGCTATCCCTAATAGAACCAAGATGCTATCCTCCAGAAAAAGGAAGCCAATATGATGGTCCTCTGCCACAAACAAACTCTGCAAAAGAAGAAAGAAACTGTTGCAAAAAAGAGTAAAATCCCATGACTGGAGGAACTCCCTGGTCAACCTCAGTAAGAAGCTGAGATCCCTCATAAAATCCTCCAAAGCTAGTTATGAAAACAAAATTCCCACTGACTCTAAAGACAACCACAAATCATTCTATAGCTATGTCAAGAATCTCAATGGCAACACTCAGATCTGCTCTGAGTTACAGCACAATGGCACTAAATATACAGAACCAATTGATATTGCCAACATCCTGGCAGATAGGTTCAGTGCTAACATTACCCCCCTCTCACCCCCTAGAGGGCCCATCTCTATAGTGGAAGAATGCAAAGTTTCTGTAATCATGGCTGCACAGGTAAAAAACACACTGTCCAAAGCCAAGAACACAGCATCCATGGGACCTGACAATATCCCAGGCTGTGTTCTGCATGAACTGCAGAATGAACTGACACCCTACCTAAGTACTATGTTCAATCCATAGCCTCACCTCAGGCTTTGTGCCTACTGAATGGTGCACCATGATGGTTATCCCACTTCACAAAGGGGGAGCCACGACGGACCACAGGAACTACCATCCCATTAGCCTGACGAGCCTGGTCTGCAAGGCCATGGAACGTATCATCATGGAACTCATAAACAAAGACATTGGTAATCTCCAAACTCTGGACCCTATCCAGTTTGGGTTTGTAAAAGGCAGATCATGTCTCCTAAACCTGAATGACTTCTTTGAAGCAGTCACCAAAGCCATAGATGGGGATAAGTTGGTTCACACAGCTTATCTAGATCTCGCCAAGGCTTTCAACACCATCCCCCACTCTAGAATTATAGATAAGCTCACTAAACTAGGTATAAATCCCTATGTCAGAAGATGGGTTGCCAACTGGCTCATGGAAAGAACCCACACTGTGAAAGTAGCAGACTCCAAATCAGACTTCAGACCAGTGACAAGTAGAGTACCACAGGGTTCAGTCCTGGGTCTTCTCCTGTTTGGTATCTACTTCTCTGAAGTACAAGCTAACACAGAAGGTCTTTGGCTAACTAAATTTGCAGATGACTGCAAACTAGGAGCCATAATCGAAACTCCTAACGATGTGGAGATCCTACAAAAGGGCCTCACTGAGACAGATGCCTGGTGTCAAAGCCATGGTCTCAAGCTCATGCCAAAAAGTGCATTGTCATCCCCTTTGGTAAAAATTCTGTACCCATGAACTACTACATAGGTGGTAGTCTACTTAACACCGAAAGTGTGATAAGAAACCTTGGGACACAGGTGGACAGTAGTCACTCCTTTGATAATCACATCATCACAGTGGTCAGGAAATCCTTCTACATGGCACACCTCATCACAAAAGGTTTCTCATCCAGAAAAAGACGTCATTATTCCCCTCTACTAATCACTCATTAGACCCATTATAAGAGTACAAGTAAATAATTTGGGAAGAAATAGCCAGGGAATTGTTATGGCTAGGCTGATAGCCTAGTACCAACCTATGAACCTATGAACCTATGAACAACGCCCCTTTTGGTATGTACCTCACAAGACATCTACAACAACTGGAAAGGCCACAAAAATACCTCACAAAGAGGATTACTGGCCTCAAACAGATGCCTTACGCAGATCGTCTCAAAAAACACCAGCTTTACTCCGTCGCATATCACCTACTCAGAGGCAATCTCTGCCTAACATACAAAGCTATGTCAAACCCAGAGCTGTTGGACATGCTCCACTTAAAGAAATTCAAATCCCTCCGAGCTACAGGCTCTAGGGACCTAAACCTTGTCACCACAATAAACAGAAAATGCAGAAGGGATAAATTCCTGTCCCAGAGACTTCCCATACTCTGGAACAGACTACCTATCTATGTCAAACAGAGCTCCTCATTAGCACTCTTCAAGAAAAATCTTGATGATTGGATGGGAAATAGGAAATTCACCCCGGGGATCACTTCTGTGATTCTGCTTGACAGGGGCACAGGAAAATAATTTTCTTGGGTGGCAAAAGCCAGGGTACCTTTTTGGCTAGGCTTGTATAGGCCCTAGAGCCGATAGCCTAGTACCTACCTATGAACCTTGTAGTAACCTTTCTGAATTGGCCCCTTAGTCTTTTTATTCTCATTCATTTCCTTATAATAAGCAACATTCCATTCCAACTTATTACTATCAGATAGATCATTCACAAATTTTTACCTAGTAATATTCATTGCTCATGTCAGAAATGTCAGGATAAGCATCAATTTAGTCAAACGGTAACTTTTATTTTCCACAACATGGCAGCTCAAAAGAAATTATGACACTACAGACATCTCACACTCACTGACTATAGCTTAAGACTGCAATGCATTACAGGGTATATACTTTCTTAAAATGGCAGTACCATGCATTAGTCTTAAAAGGGCAATGATTATATTACATACACACAATATATAAAGACATTATAGCAACTTTACTTCACTTATCACTTCTAACCCCTTTGAGAGACAAATCAAATTTTTTGAAATGATGAACTATGATGGCTTATAATGAATGTACCATACATTCAACACTGTGGACTGATCCTGCAAAAGCAACTAGTTATTACATATGGACAATAAAATTATTTATATAATATTAAGAAATGCATTATTAGCAATTTCTTAACTGTCCCAATAACTATGTTACAACTTTGGAAGGACTTTGGAATGGAAATTTGTTGACTATTAAAACTGGAAATGGAATGAGAGCCCATGGAAGGAAAAGTTTGAAACATACTATTATGAGGATTAGAACTTTTATTATCACTAAACAAAACAGTCAAAGGGATCAGAAACAGATACAGTCACACTTGATTGGACTAGATAAACAGCACACTGACTGTCATTGTAAAAAGTCAGCCTTAAACTTCCACCATTGTCTCAAATGTTCAGTTTAGCTCTTTTGTTGTTACAAGCACAGATGTGGATCTGGACGCCAATCAGATTACTACTGGTTCAAACTGTTTTTCCTGGAACACTACCCTCAGGTTGACACTCATCAGGAACCATTTGGATATATCATTTATTTCACAAAGGTATTTTTGCATGTTTTATTGCAATGTGTATGATCACAATTCAGTAGTTTTTGTACCGCAGCTTCAATTGCGTCCTAAATAGTCTCTCCTTTTAATGTTAAACAGCCAACCTGGTTGATGATCATTAAACATTTTGTATAAGGCTTGACATTTTGTTCTTTTTGTTTGACTGTATTATATGGAGTAAGTTTAGCTTTAACAGTTTAAGTTTTGACTGTAGGGTTGACATGCCAATTTATATTTGCCTTCCAAGCCTTATCTGTGAAGGGCTTACTCCCATAATACTCTGATGAAATAGCTCAATATAGAGTGAGAGCTCTCTCAAAATCTCTGTCTTAACATATTTTTGGCTGTTTGTACTGCTCTCTCAGCTTCACCATTTATTAGTCGTGAGGACTTGATGAAATATGGGTGAAAATGTAGTTAGCAACAAACAGCTGGAACCCACTTGACTTGAACCGTGTACCATTGTCTCAACAGTTCGGTAGGTAGATGATAAACTGAGAACATTGCCTTGTATCTCGATATGACATATTGGCTAGTTGGGGTTAACAGTTTGGGTTTGTGAAGGGCTGATCTTGTCTCCTGAATCTGATTGACTTCTTCGAATCAGTCTCCAGAGCTGTGGACGAGGGTAAGGCAGCCCACACAGCCTATCTAGACCTCACCAAGGCCTTCAACACCATCCGCCACTCTGGAATCATTGATAAACTTACTAAGCTGGGCATAAATCCCTATGTCACTCGATGGGTTGCCAACTGGCTTACTGACAGAATCCAGACTGTAAAAGTAGCTGACTCCAAATCCAGCTCCAGACAAGTGACAAGTGGAGTACCTCAGGGTTTAGTCCTGGGACCACTCTTGTTTGGCATCTACTTCTCTGAAGTACAGGCCAACACTAAGGGACTCTGGCTAACAAAGTTCACAGATGACTGTAAACTGGGAGCCATTATTTAATCCCCAAATGATGTGGATATTCTACAAAAGGGCCTTACAGAAACAGATGCCTGGTGCCAGAGCCATGGGCTCAAGCTTAATGCCAAGAAATGTATAGTTATCCCTTTTGGAAAAAAACCATGTACCCATGAATTACCACATAGGTGGCAGGACACTAAATATCGAAAGTGTGATGAGAGACTTAGGGACACAGCTGGACAGTGGTCTTACTTTCGATAACCACATCGCCACAACAGTCAGGAAATCCTTCTATGTGCCACACCTCATCACTAAGGGCTTTTAATCCAGAAAAAAGGAGGTCATTGTCCCACTGTACTCATCCCTCATTAGACCCATTATAGAGTATAATGCCCCATTTGGTATGTACCTCACAAGACCCATTATAGAGTATAATGCCCCGTTTGGTATGTACCTCACAAGACATCTGCAACAGCTGGAAAGGCCACAGAAATACCTCACTAAAAGAATCACAGGCCTAAAGCAGATGCCGTATGCTGACCGTCTAAAAAAACTCCAGCTATACTCTGTGGCATATCATCTACTCAGAGACGATCTCTGCTTAACATACAAGGCCATGTCAAACCCTGAGCTGTTGGACATGCTCCACTTAAAGAAATCCCAATCCCTCAGAGACACATGCTACAGGAATCTAAACCTTGTCATCACAATGAACAAAACATGCTGGAGGGATAGGTTCCTGACCCAGAGACTCCCCATACTCTGGAATAGACTGCCCATACATGTCAAGTAGAGCGCCTCATTGGCACTCTTCAAAAGGAACCTTGATGACTGGATGGGAGATATGAAATTCACCCCAGAGATCATGTCAGTTGCCCTGCTAGCAGGGGTCCAGAGAAGTAAATATTGTGGGAAGAAATATCCAGGGAATTGTTATGGCTAGGCTTTTATAGGCCCTAGGGCCGATAGCCTAGTACCAACCTATGAACCTATGAACCTATGAGTAAGTCAAAAACAATGAATTAATTTTTCAAAGTTACACAAGTCAGCAACTATCTT
Source organism: Protopterus annectens (assembly GCF_019279795.1). Lineage (NCBI taxonomy): Eukaryota > Metazoa > Chordata > Ceratodontiformes > Protopteridae > Protopterus > Protopterus annectens. The sequence continues at coordinate 293,282,832 of NC_056740.1, forward strand.
TTGTCATTGAACTTGTGGTAATTTTATTGCCATAACTGGCTCTTGTTTCTGCAGTGGTTCTTGTATAACAGAGGACTGACAATCAGACACCATAGTTATCGTGTCTTGATAGTCGGTATCCACGCTGACATTTTGGCTCTTTTTTGACATTTTGGTGAGACCTTGATGACTCTCATGTTTTTGACCTTGCACTTCTGCTTGTTAAGATAGAGGTACTATAACGTTGCCTTGATAAGCCATTCTACTTACATAACACTCCTGTAAATATGCAGTACTTATACACACGATACTTGGTTTGTGTCTAGCAGTTTGGCCATCCCATTTTGCACAAATTGGATAACAGCTTGTATTCCTCAGTTACTGTGGGTAGTTTGTTTACTCTTTAGTCTTTTGGTAGTTACTGGTCTAGTCATCATGCACATAATGGTAATATATGTGTTTGACAATGGTTGGTCCCTCACAGGATTTCTGGATAACACATCTGTGACAACTAGTTTTCTAGGACATGGATTTCACAGGATTTCTGGATAATACATCTGTGACAACTAGTTTTCTAGAACATAGATTGCTTTGGCATTAAACCTAAGTTTTAGCAGTCTTTGGCACCTTGGTGGCACTTCACCTAGATTGTAGGAATGGATTAGTTACATTAATTAGTGGTTTGTGGTAAGTCTGAGGTTGGAAGCTCTGAAGCTATAATATTTATCTGGAGAATGTTTCACATGCCCACACACTTGCTTAGTGCTCTTTTTCAATTTGCAAATATCTTTGGACATAATTAGTTTGTATTCCAGATCAAACAGGCAAACCGAGAGTAACACCTGTCCATCCATTTGAAGTAATGCTGCACCTAGGCCATTGCTGTCAGCATCAGCATTCACTATTGTTGGGCTTTTGACTATGTTAACACTGGTGCTATTGTTGGCATGTCTTTTCCTTTGCTAAATGCTTGAACTTGAGCATGCCTTCAGGAGTATATGGTACATTTCTGCTTAAAACGTCTGCTAAAGGATGAAGTGCTGTTACAAGGTCTGGTACAAACGTGCTTAATTAGTTCATCAGGCTTATGACTTACCTTAACTCAGTCAGACAAGATGGACTTGGCCATTGCTCTGACCTTTCTTATATCTGGTCTGATTCCATTCCAGTTATGCTTTGACCAAAGTAGTGGAGATCTGTTTACTAAACTAGAATTTGTCCAGGTTTAGTTTTAAACCAGAAGTTTTGATACTCTGAAACAGTGCCTCTAATCTCAAATCATGCATTTATCTGCCATCTGTAAATACAGCAGCATCTAGTCCATTCAGTAAATCAGTCATTTTACACTGAAAATTTCATGTGCTGAGGGCATTCCAAATGAAAGTGGTTTAGAGTAGAACATTCCCATGGGGTAATGAAGGATGTCAACTTTTGACTCATGGTATTTGCCAGGATCCAATGGAAATATAAAGCTTTAGCATTAAGAAGTTTTGATGCTATGTCTTCTAGAGTAGATAGAGTAAGCTTTTTATGTATACCACATTAATGAATGTTTTTTAAATCAGCACTTATTTTATTTTCACTCAACCATTCTTAATTACTTGGACTATTGGAGCACACCACTCATTTGGTTTTGTTACACTTACAGTCATTCCAAGGCTTTGCATTTCTTTTAAGTTCTGCCTGTACTTTAGACAACATATGGAATGACTCTCTTCTCGGTGTGGTTAAGGCATGGGAAGTGCATTTGTTTTTTTGTTTAATCTTTATAAGTCCACAATCAAATGGGTCAACTTTATCAATCGTGTCTATACGGACTTCATTTATTTTCGCAATTAAGAACTTTTTGCATGTCATAGCTTTAACGAGGAGTCTATTTATACACAGAACATCTAGCACATAAAGCTAAAACATAAGCTGTGCTTGTTCATTCAGACATGGTTAGAAACCTCCCAATGCACTTGATTTTGCCTGTAGGGCTATAAATTTGTCTCTGCTTCATGCAGCTGGGGACAGTTTCTGAAACTTCTAAATGTAGCATGTAATAGCATAGTAACATCAATCCCTGCATCAATCTTGCAACTCACTGGACTTCCATGAGTAGGGATCTTAACATGCCAGTCTGTTTCTACATCCGATACAGTAATGACTGAATCCAGGAAATGCTTTTTAGACATTACTTTTGACCCATTTTCAGATGGTACCTATTTAATAAGCTTTGTCTTACCAATGATAGCAAAATAACCCAGTCTTTCATGTCTTCCACTTTCCATATACAGCACTGCTCTGATTTATTATGGTAACAGTCAATTTGTCAGGATTACTCACTCTGCTTTTCAAATATTCAGTTAGTTTGATCTGAATTATGCCTCTTTTTAAACCTATTAACTTTGCATTTTACCACACTCACATAATTTGCTATATTTAGATTAACGTGTTGTCTTTTAACCAAGATTGCCTTTCTGCTGGTTTGTACCACCTTTTCTAAACTTAGATTAATTTCAAGATGCAACTCATGAGAGACTTCTACATCAGTCAACCCAAACACAGTTCGGTCTCTTGTTTGTGCATCTTAGTGCCATTAAACTCACAATTTTTATCTGGTTCATACAGTCATCTCACAAATACTTTACCATATTCACACTTTGTTCATATACATTTGTATTTTATTTCTTTTGGGACAAAATGCTTAATGAGTTTGCTAATCACTGACTCACATACAAGACTAGCTCTCTGCAAATGAAAGGAATTGTATGTGGCCTCTGTGTTATGCCTCATAGCATTCAATAGGGTATTTGCCTAGACTTATCTAATTTGATCGACACACAAAATTATGTAAATCTGTCTCTAGGTAGGCCAGCAAAATGTTTTTTTGAAGGAAAATGATTCTAATGAGTTAAATATCATGATGTTTGAATAAATTCAGTTTTTCTGGGTTGACTTGTTCAAATTTGGTAAAATGAATCTCTAAAATTTTCACTTGAGGTAGTAATCCATGATTTTGTATATAATAAGGTGTTTTTCAGTTTTTAAACATCCAGAATATCCAGGTTCTGACACCATAGCAGTTACCCATAGTTGTCAGGCAATTGTTGGTCTTAGTCAAACAGATACCTTATTTTCCACAACATGATGGTTTAACAGAAATGATGTCAGCACTTAAGCATCTTTCACCAAACAACTGTAGCATATGAACTGCAATAGATTATGCAGTATGCACAAAAGGACAGCATCCTAAATTAGTCTTAAAACGGTGAAAGTTATATTACATATGCACAATATATATAAGCACTCAAGCAGTTTTATTCCACTTATGAAAGGTACATAATTAATTTTGACCACTTGTAATACTTGTTCTAATTCCTCAATAGAAATATCACAGTTTAATGTTTCTTTAGAATACATATCACTTGGATTCCCTATTCTTTCACAGTCTTTATGCCTTTGTGTACTACCAATTTCACTTTTATTTATATACTCCTCTTCACTTTGAACTACTTACTAATAAATGGTGTAACATGTTTTAATTTTCTACCTTTAAGTGAATATCTTTGTCTAGAAAGCATCATGATCACATTTTCTTTGTCATTCTCAGTATAATTCTATTTCTTTTTAAATTATATCTGTTCTCTTAATTTCCAAACTTGCTTTGTGTTTTTATATGCCACCCAACAAATTGTTTAAAAGTTGCAAAATGGTCTGAGTTTTGTGATCTTTCCAGTAATAAATAACTATTCTTTTAATTTCTTTAAAGTGGTACACAAACCAGTTCATTCTTTCTCAGATTTTCCATAATATAACTATTACCAAACAACTTCCAAAAAGCTAGATCAGTGCAACTAACCACATTTCATCCACTTTCTTTCAAGCCCTTAAAAAAGGAAAACTTGTCTTAGTTTTCCCAGAATGTCTACCATAAATGAAATATCAATCTTTAACAAAATAAAAACACTACAGTGCAGGGGAAGGAACCATGGACACCTTAAATATTATTAAAAACTTTAATCTTAATAAACATTTTCATCCATCAAATAACATGAACTTCATCAGATCAAAGTCGAAATTAAAAACAACAAATTTAAATAACATGCCATGAAATCCAACTTGACCACAATTAATGATGTTACAATGCCAACCATCAACACACACAACTCATACTGAATAGTATATAAATTTACCTACATGAATTAAAAAGAAACAATAAAAATTATCTTAACAAATCTTTAAGCTTCAAAATACAAAAAAATGAACAATAATCATTGAGACCAGGAGAACTATATGCATTTAGCTTCAATTGTAAAAAAAATGTTTTTTAAAGTGTAATGCCCAAGAACCAACCCTTATATCATTAATCATTTGATCAATAATTTTGTATTTAAAATGGTACCCAGGGTTCACAAAATTATGTTTAGCCAAGGGATTATGTGAATTCAACTTTCTAATACTGTATTGGTGTTCATAAATATGTTCCTTAAATTTAGATTCAGAAGAAAACAAACTTATTTGGCAATTGAGGCTAATTGCATGCAGTTCTTCTGGTCTCAATGATTACTGTTTGGTTTATTGTACTTTGAAGCTTAAAGGTTTGGAAAGATAATTTTTATTGTTTCTTTTTAATTCATGTAGGTACATTTACATACTATTCAGTATGAGTTGTGCATGTTAATGGTTGACATTGTGATGTCATTAATTGTGGTCACATGGGATTTCATGGCAGGTTATTTAAATTTGTTGTTTTTAATTTTGACACTGATTTGATGAAATTCATGTTATTTGATGGATGAAAATGCTTATTAAGATTAAAGTTGTTAAATAATATTTAAGGTGTTCATAATTCCTTCATCTGCATCATAGCATTTTTATTTTGATTATGCAAATATCAGTCTTTGCCAATCCATAACTGTGTATGTAACAGTTTCTAATATTTTTAATGGCATTTATTTTATTTTTTGTTGTTTAGTATGACTGAGATCCATGCTTAATTTACTAACTTATCTAATCAAATAAGTATACTTTGGGTTTTTTATATTAGCATATGCATATACCTTAAGACATTGAATTAACTTAGAGCCATTTCTAAAATCACTCACTAATATTCTTCCTTCCTTCACAATTATTACTCCTAACTTTGTAGTATCCTAAATATGCAACAGTACCAGACCTGATCACTTCTCTAACCCAAAAGTCCAAACTATTCCCTTTTCCTCAGTTTTTAAAACATCTTTCTTTGTATTACTGTTACAAAACACAAGCTTATTAAACATATAAAAAGTTTTCAAAAGTTTATACCATTGTCTTAACTTTAGATGATGTTATTGACGACCTATCCTTTCCATTTTTGTATCTTTATCTGTTTTTATTTATATTTTGTTGTTTATATTTCACATGATTCCATGTGCTCCAGGTTTTCCCAACTACACTGCACCATCTATATTTCCTTTACTGTTTTTAGATTCTAATACTTCACACTTATTCATAATTTAGTAGAATAATTATTATACTGATATCATTCACAGCAGCATCAGTTTTGATTATAACTTATTCAAACAAATCATTTGCAATACTCCTTTTGTGTATCAGTTTTTTGTATACAGAATCAATACTTATAATCTCAATTATTTCAATGCAGTACAATCATAAAAGTCCTGCTTTAGAACACTTCACAAAATTCACGTTTACTGTTTTTGGCCATATGCCCCCCTTTCTCCATGTCTGAAAATATTTTTTTTCAAAAATTTCAATCAATGGCAGCAAGTTATAATCTGACACCAATATCAAACAGTCCGTAGACTGACATTCACATTAATCATGCAAAATAAATGATTGCATTTTATTATCAATAATGCTTAGCTACCCTATATATAACTCCCATGTCTAGTCCAAAGTCATCAGTCTTCTAACATTGTCACATTCTATGCAATATGATAGATTCTGAAATAATCCAACAATTCTGTTTCTGGAATACTGTCAGTCCTAAATTGCACAGTAAGCCATTTATGAGGTAGCATATTCACATTAATAAACAAGTATTCATTTAATGGGTACTTATTTATTTTCTTCTCACACAAGTTCAGAAAGTATTCTGCTAAAGGAAATGTCTAAAAAAATACATTGTAGGAGCACTCAGCTTCTGAATGAATTAACAATCGTATCTCCTGTGCATAAAACTTAAAAACAATGGTGTTTTCCAATTTTCTATCCATTAATAGCATTTTAATACAAATATGCACCACTGAAAAATCTGCTTTAGATTCTCAGCAAATACCAAAGCAGACAATGAACTGCAAATGTTCAGGCTTCCCAGCACCTTCAGTTGCAAACATCACATTTCAGCAACCCAAGAAATGCAGAATCACTTTTTGATCCATGGAATGAATTGGATACAGTATCCAAGCACTTTGTAATTCAGCCACTTATTCTGAATGGTAATCAACTCTAGTGAAGTAGGAACATAATGCTAATTTCACTCCACTTTAATTCACCTCACTCCTTAAGTTCTTTCTTATCCATCATGTAAGCAAGAATGCCATTCTCCAAACCTCCAGGAACAATAGAATTTATCAGTATTACTGAATTTTCTATCAGAAGTCCCACACGACTGCTTTGGTCCTCCTTGTTAAAATGTACATTACCACTCCTTACCACTCAAAAAAGAGTAAGGTTCATTACGTTTATATACTCACATAAAAAGAATACCATACACTGTAGAAAATACTGCTCAGCATATTCATTCCAAATATATAAGGCGAAATGAAAAAATTGTCAGCAAGACCTAAACGCAAACTCGCTACCACTCGCAACAAAGTTGCCAACAGCAAATATACACAGTTCCAACACCACTGGTTTTATACTTTTACGTGGTGTTGGAACTGTGTATACTGTTAACTTTATGCAGTGAATTCGTTAATGCTCGCTGACAATTTTTTCATTTTACGTTCCGAACGCTTGTTTCAGGGGTACAAATATATAAGGCATGATAAATAAATACATCAAACAACAAATAAATAAAACAAGTTAAAATTTTAGGGTCTCCATAAATAAGTCAAAGTTTATTTTAAAACTCTTTACTTTAGTCAGCATATTCTCCATAAGATTTCCTTAAGTTGTAACAACTTGCCTATGTCCCATATGTTGCTTACCAAAACTTCCTGCACTTTTCCAAACAGGCTTCCCAGAGACAGGAAAGAGTTATTCTATCCCATACATTTTTATTTCTTTTCACAGTTCCTATAATAACTCAATTGCAATATATTCTGAGTGATATTGCCTATAGAATGTCAATAAAGCAAAATCTTCACTGTATCCCAAAAATTCACCAACCTGACATTTCAAGAGAACATGTACCATATATTCCTGTACAGCAAATCCTGACCTATTACATTTCCTGTTTTTGCTTATATTTCATTTTTATTGTTAAATGTATTTTACCTAAACAGAGCCTCTGTATCAAGTCCAGCCACTCAAATTCACCTTTAAACTCATTTCTGTCTTATAATAGCCCTCACTACATCACCAGTATATTTACAAGAATATACACAAAAATCCTTTTATTGCTTTCCATAAACTTCTCTGAGATTTAGCACTATAAGCAATATCCCATTTTCTAATATTTGATCTAACAGTCCAGAAAAATCTAAAGTTCTTAATTTTTCCTTTAATACTTCCAGAAAAAAAACATATACTCTGCCAATATAGCCTACATTTTCTAATAACACAGATATGGTTAATTAAATGTTTTCATGAAATTTCATCCTAAAAGCTTAGCATATGTTCATCATCAACCAGCCACTTTTTATCCATTTTATTTTTATTTGGACAGTATGTCATGTTAACATATACTATCTCTCTTGAGTCATAGCTACAATCTTACTTTCATTGACAGTTGTGCTCACCTGTCACAGGTCTCCTGTCTCAAAGTTCATCCACTGTTGTCTGGATGCCCTTGTCTCCTCTTGCCTTCTTGACACTCAAATATGCTTTACCAAATTGTCTTCTGCTTTACTGCATGTGTGACTGAACCACCACAATCTGTTCTTGACATTCTTATAACTGGGACTACATTGACTTTTGATGTCCTTCTCTATCACCTCAAGCTTCCTCAGCTGTTCTGTCTCCACTGCCAAGGTTTCTGTAACTTACTGGTCACACTATTGTTTTTATACCTTATTTTTCAGCTTTGCTGATATTCTTCTGTCTCACACTGCCTTGATACTTTGTATCAGTTGCCCGCAGTGTGTCACAGTCTAGCTCTGATCTCCTTATTCAGACCTCCCTTCTCCTCAACCTTACCACCTAGATACTTAAAGATGTGAACCCATTCCAATAGTTTCCTTCTATCTCACCTTTCAACTTTTTTTCTGATTTCCTCCTTTTGGTCCCATGACCACTGTCATGTCTGTACACAGTTTCATCCTGTGTGCCTTCCATTCTGGTCCCCTATCATTTGCTAGATTTTCTGTTTAGAGTCTGCTTGTAATACCACATCATGTGCATACAGCAACTTTATTGATCTTTCCTCTCCATCCTGTTTGCTTATGCAGTCCATCAGCAATATGGATAGGACTGTGTGCTCAGAGTTAAACCTTGATGGCACACCCATTCCAACTGGGACCCCCCTTGTGAGTCTGAACACTGTTTGCAATTTTGTTATATGATCCTTGTTCATAGTCTGCACTAATTCTACCAGTGTTACCAGGACTTCAAACCCTTGCAGGAGTGATCACAATAGCTTTCTAGGTCCTTGTTATATGCTTTGTCGAGGACTTTCTCTAGGACTAAGGATGAACAGCTGTACTCTTTCCTCATCTCCAGCTTTTCCACTGTCCCACTGTAAACACTGGGTTTGTAGTATTGCTTCATGATCTGAATCCAAACTGATCATCTCCCAGCTTACATTCTGCAATTCTGTGAATTCATTTTTCAGTCAACCTTGTCCAGCACTTTCATGAAATCTGATAGGAGTTTGATTCCTGTATACTGTCCACAGTTGTAAATATCCACTTTGTTCTTGTACTCTGATATTAGAAGCACATTGACCTGAGTTGTATGCTGAGTACTCATATAAGATCTTTTGTCTGTCTGTCTTGGCAAACCATATGTTGGTCACCATTAAGCCATTTGCTAGACAGAAGTCTAGAAGGTTTGTCTTAATTTGTGGGCACTGTGCACCACAGCTGATGTTATAGCTGTTGGTCCACATGATCTTTCCCATTACACCACCACCATTACACCATTTGAGCCCTTAGTAATGGTTCCACCTGGGATCGAACCCAGGACCTTCAGCGTGTGAAGCAGACGTGCTAACCACTACACTACAGAACCTCCTCCCATGATATGCACCACCTAGAATCTATGCTGCTGCCCATTACTCCATTTAATTTTGAGCACATTCTTTTTACAGGTCTCTAATGTCAACTGATAGGGCTTAGTTTGAACCCAGTTCCTTCCAGTCTGAGGCAGAAAACACTCAACGTGTTTTCTGGGAGCTGGGAGAAATCCCAATATATTAATATTTTTTTTCAATATATGGATGCATATCTATATATATCTATCTATCTATCTATATATATATATATATATATATATATATATATATATATATATATTATATATGGGTCTAGGACCTTTCACTGAATGCACATTTCACTGAAAGTCAAATTAGTGTGCACTTTTAACTGAAAGCTCAATTCACTGAAAACTCAGTTCACTGAAACACATTTCACTGAAAGTTATATATGGCCTTTTCCCCACTGTAGTGTGACCCTGGAGTTAGAGTATATATAGTAAGGAGGGGTGAGGGGGCACCCCCCACATCAGGGGGTGTGGAGGGCACATAGTCCACCACATATTTTAAAAATTTTGAACTGTATGCATGGATACTTGCAATTCCAATATATTACTCTTTTCTGAACATAATATATACTTAAAACTCTTCAAAACAAAGCCCTTAATATTTTCACCCAGCAAGTATAAATAAAACATAAGTAAGAATAGGGGGACTCCTGCCCTCATCATTCCTGTCACCAATGGGGTCCCTCAAGGCACTCTTCTGAGTTCATTTCTTTCTGGAACTTTTTCTCAGACATCAAAACTGACTGCAGTGTCCAGATCACCAAACACAGAGATGACTGCAAATCTTGGAGCATTGTCCTTAAACCACCAACGCAAACTACCTTCAAATGGAATTTAATATTATACACAAATGGTGTGGTAGAAACAAACTCACATTCAATGTCAAAAATGCAGCATTCTAGAAATCACGCAAAGCAATGTAAAAAAGTTGCACTTCTAGACAATGACCTATGCTTTCATATCTGTAGAGCTGCTGTTGTCCATAAAGCAAAAAAAGTCTAATGGTCTTTTTTTCAGCTGTCTTCTCAGCCCAAGAGCCAGCAAACTATCCTGAACACCGGCATTGAGAAATTCATTTAACAGAGCTTTTGACCAACTGGTGCCCAGCAAGCTTACTTAACACCACCCAAGAGAGGCAAGCAAAGTGTGTTCATATAAAGCAGCTCTATTTTTCCTATATGTATAGTTATTTAGTCTGTAATCTGCCACCAGAACTCTGCCCCATACATATCACTAATAACTATTTACTTTCTTCCTTCTACTGTTGCTCTACCTGTCCTCACCAACCTATACTACTGCACCCTCCCATCTGGACAGATAATGAAACTCTAGAGACCTACATACCAAGCACAAGAAACCCCTCTGGTTCTGTAACACTTTTTTTTTCTCTGTTCCATAAATATATTCACATTCTCCTCCTGCTTGAATCTTTGTCTCACTGATTGTTTTTTTTCCCTGTACCTGCCACCAGAACTCATTCTGCTGAGCATATTACCAATAATTATACACTTTATTTTTCCTTCTGCTGTTGCTTTGCCTCACCAACCTAAACTACTGTACCTCCTGCTAGCCCCATATACTCATATCTGTGTTGCGCTATACCCCCCTTCTACAATTAAGCATATCTGAACAGATAATGAAAATCTGGAGACCTACCTCCCAAGCACAATAAACCTCTCTGGTTCTGTAATCATTCTTTTTTCTCTTTTCTTAAATATTTTCACCTTCTCCACCTGCTTGAACCTCTCTCTCTCACTGATTTTTTTTTTCTGTAATGTTCCTAGCTCGGTGCAGCCCTGCTCCATTTTCTTCTCTCCCCTCCCCTACTCCCACTCCCAAACACCCCTAATCAATTACATTTATAGCAATCTTAACTCCTCCCCCTCATCATCAACATCCAACACACATACAACTTTCGTACACACTCTAACACCTATGACATCATAACAAGCACTTCACAGTCAGTTCCTTTTTCTGTAGATAACTCTCCTAACTACATAAAATCTTTCTTCAAACATAATGTATATTTTTCTTCAACAACTACACAACTACTTAGTACACCCTCTCTATCCTATTAGACTCCTTGTTATTCTATACCTAATAGATATATCCTATTACACAACACCATGCTTTCTCCCATAAACTCTACTATTTACACCATATCTCTAATCAACTCATTAAGCATACTCATACAGCTTACTTCCCTCAAGTGTTCTCTAACACCTGCAGCTGTAAAAACTGCTAGTCCAGCCACACCTTCAAATGTACACATAGACAGTTTCTCACACATATCTGTCAGCCTAATTGGATATAACCATATTCATCTCACTAAAAATCCATATCTTTTCCAACTCTACCAAACTCAAACTAATACCACATATAGTCTCCAAACATACTTCTAAAACTTCCATATTTTGGCAGCTCATATAACATCTTCTATTACTCTCCCAGTGTGGAGATATTCATCCCAACCCTGGTCCTACACAGTCACCTTCCTCTTCCATTCATTTTCACCCCACAAAAAACGTTTTACTAATAACTCTAAATATACGTAGTGTCTGTAATAAAATCACTAAATTTCACTGATGGCTGACACAACACTCACCAGGTTTAGTAGCAGTCACAGAAACCGGGTCTATATTATATGTTCAAAGTCTGAAAACTTTGAATCTCATAAGATCGACTCTATATGAGCGAAGTTTTTAAACATCGAACATAAAAAAACCTACCTGCACCCCCCACCCCCCGCTACTTAAATATACCAACTCCAAGATTGCACTACATTGAAGCGAAGGGAAATATTCCCTATGGTGATCTCCATTGAAACGTTTGATGTTTGAAAATTTCGCTCATATAATGTCGCTCATATGAGATTCGAAGTTTTCAAACTTCGAACTTATAATATAGACCCACAGAAACCTGGCTAAAACCTCATATTCAAGCTACAGAAATAGTTCCCCCCCAGGATACAATATTCTGAGAAATGACAGAGCACATAAAAAAAGTAGGCGGCATACCATTAATATATCATAACAACTACACTCTATCTCCCCTCTCCAAACCTATCCTCTCATTTAACAATGCAGAAATTCTTCTGGTACCTCTTCAAGTAAATAATTTTAAACAAATATGCATTGCAGTAGTTTATATTCCCCCTGGCCAAAATATTCCAACATTAAACTTCCTATCATGGACTACCAACAATATTACCAATTAAACTATTATCTGACTAAATGAAGCACAGCTGCTATTAAATCCAAATAAAACCAAACTGCTACTGTTTTCACCAAAACCACTGTTGCAAGACTTCAAAATATATTCACAAAATAAAAAACTAAAATAGGAATTGTATCTCCGGCAATATTATTGGGTATCACCACAGATGACAAACTCTCCTTTGAATAACACATACTGAATGCTATTAAAAAAACACATTTCAAACTTGGAAAACTGTATAGACACAAGCATTTCATGGATAATTCCACCAAAAAAACACTTGCTAACACCTTCCTACTCCCCTCCCTCTTCTATGCAGCACATATTGTCACAAACCTACATATCTCTAAAAAAACAAACTACAATCATGCTACTATAAAACTGGTAAATTTGCAACTGGCTAGAATTCCCCCACTACCTTAACTATGTACAACTATCCCAAGAATATAAAATAATATATAAGCCAGACAGCTGCCCCACCTTAAAACCCATCCTACAACCCTACACTCCATCCCAACCTCTGTTTCATAAACAAGCATCTTCTAAAACTAAGCTAACCTAAAAAGGAGCTGGTCATAGCCTCAATTCCTTTACTATTGCAAAAGTATGGAATGCTTTACCTCCAAATGTCAGTACCTTAGATTCATTCAACAGCTTCAAAATAAAACTAAAACATCACTTTCTTATCACTCATATATGTGCCTGCTCCTTAACTAATAACTAACACTCTAAATTCCTGTCTCATTTCCTCTTCCCCTATCCAGCATTCTGAAACCACATCCTAACACTCTCTTCTCCTAATGAATCCTTAAATTCCTATAGTCCTATTTCACACAATGCCTACTCCAGCTCACCATCCTTATTCCTAACATCAACCTCTCCAAACTTATCTATACCTCTATCCTGAATTATCATACTCTCCTGTCTCAGAATCTGGACTTATACTGTCTACACTTCGTAGCCTATAGAACAAATCCACATCTTACCATACCCATAATGACTTAAACTATTCTTTAGTAATGTATAATCTCTTTGACTGCAAATTTTACTGCCCATATGTTAAATTATAACATAACTTGTGTTGCATGCAAATGTATAGATGTTAAAGTATGTATGTAAAGTCTAAACATTGAAGTAATGTCTGTCTGTGTGGAGCTTTTCTCCCCCGGGCCTGCACTGAAAATGGGTTCCTGACCCAATTGGACTTTCCTGGTCACCAAATGTCAGTAAATAAATAAAGTAAATAAATCAAAGCATATGGAATTGCCCACCTGATCCTCTATGAGATCAATACCCTGTATAGAGCTATTATCAGACCAGTTATGGAATACTGATCCTGTTCTGTAACCTATTCTCATCATATGGTGCTGGTGGAGAAGGTACAAAGATTCCTCATAAAAAAAAAATCAAATGTCTTTAAAGCTTTACTTATAGCTAAGACTACAACATCTCTCTTTTTAAAATATTTATACTTTATTAGTAGAAACTTATATCGTACATAAGGTGCATTAAAAGACCCATTGCTATGACACCTTTACCTAGAATATTCCTTTGCTAACCTGAACCTGGAAGGGCACTTGTCCACAGTAAAAAATTAATAGAAACCATGCCATGAACCATGAAAACTTCATATTTTGAAGGCTTCCACACTTATGGAATAAAATCCTCCTCTCAATTACACTCAGCACATCAAACCATACATTTAAGGAGGAGCTGTATGACCAAAGGAGCACATGTACATTCCAACAAAGGATCCAAGCATCAATATCCTTAGTCACTAAACCTTAAGTTTCTTCAGTAAACCTGTGAACCTATAAACCTAGATGTTTCTGAGTATTAAAAATGATAAGCGCTGAAGGACACATTTTCAATACTAATGGTAAAATGATTGATATAAATTGTACATTCATTATAAATGTAGGCAAGAGGTTATATATGCAATATACAGCGCTTCTAATACAGTTATGGTGGTCAGTGCTAAATAGACGCAAGATGGATGCTTAATTCCTTAGTTGCATTCTCTGGAAGAGGTAAACCCCACTGCATCCACCATCTCCATTACTGTGTCATGCTCTATACACTTATAGATGAACTACTTCTGTGTCTTTTTTACATGGTGGGTTCATCTTTGGCAAATTGGTTTTCATGGACCTGAAAGAGGGCACTGATATCTGCAGCAATATGTTAACATGCTGGCATAGTAGAACATAAGTTGATCAGAGGAGAAGATAGATGTTTTCCATTACTAATAAAGCATGGACTGACACTGCCAGAATTATGTCTCCTTCAACAAGAAACAGTGAAGACATCTAGGGCTTAATTAGAGAGCAAATGCAAATCTTGAGATAGCAAAATATGTTAATGCAACTAGGATCCAAAGAAGCTTGGTCTCTATAGACTTTTTCATGGTGATCTGTATCTAGCCTTTTGAGCCATGGAAGATCAGTCCTCCTTTAACTCTTATTCCTTCACAGAACAAATACTTCCTCAAGTATCTGGTTAAAGAACCTAAACTTTTGTTAACATATAGGTTGACAGATGACATCAGACAGGAGGCCCCGTGGACTATGATGTTTGCAGATGACATTGTGATCTGTAGTGAGAAGAGGAATGAAGGTCAGCAGGGCTAAGACAGAATATATGTGTGTAAATGAGAGGGAGGGTAGAGGAATGGTGAGGATGCAGGGAGTAGAGTTGGTAAAGGTGGACGAGTTTAAGTACTTGGGATCAACAGTTCAGAGTAATGGTGAATGTGGAAGAGAGGTGAAGAAGAGAGTACAGGCAGGGTGAAATGGATGGAGAAGAGTGTCAGGAGTGATTTGTGACAGACGGGTACCAGTAAGAGTGAAAGGGAAGGTCTACAAGAGGGTAGTGAGACCAGCTATGTTATATGGGTTGGAGACAGTGGCATTGACAAAAAGGCAGGAGTCAGAGCTGAATGTGGCAGAGTTAAAGATGTTAAGATTTGCACTCGGTGTGACTAGGATGGATAGAATTAGGAATCAGTATATTAGAGGGTCAGCTCATGGTGGACAGTTTGGAGACAAATCAAGAGAGACGAGATTGTGTTGGTTTGGACATGTGCTGAGGAGGGATGATGGGTATATTGGGAAAAAGATGCTAAGGATGGAGCTGCCAGGTAAGAGGAAAAGAGGAAGGCCTAAGATAAGGTTTATGGATGTGGGGAGAGAGGACATGCAGTCGGCTGGTGTGACAGAGCAAGATGCAGAGGATAGGAAGAAATGGAAAGAGATGATCCGCTGTGGCGACCCCTAACAGGAAAAGCCGAAAGATGATGATGATAAATAAAAAATGGCATGATAAGATTTATATCTTAATATATCCACACATCTTGAACAACCTCCCACTACATGTCAAGCATAGTAGCACTTTTGCTTCCTTCAAGATAAGTCTCGATAATTGGTTGGGAACCCTCAAATTCTCCCCTGCCCTAATGTGTGTTGTCCCTTGACGCTAGAGGGAAATTATAAATATTGTTTGTTAGGCAGGCATATAATGTTCTATAGACTGACTGCACTTACCTATGAAACTAAACATAATCTGTAATAATTTTGTGTATGATTCTCTGACTTTAACACAAGGTAGATGACCTGTACAATGGGCAAGGAAAGGAAAAAGATGTGATTGTTGAGTCTAGAGAAACATCAGAACTTGAAAATTTCATCAGGATCTAGAAAAAACTTTGCCAAAAGTGCTTCAGCTGCCTTGTGAGATAACTGAAAGGGTTAATCACTCTGTAGCATCATCCCCAAACCTATTTTTTCACTCAAAATCAAATTATTTTTTAACTGAAATACCAAAGCAAAGAATACATTCTTGAGAGGGCTAAGGAAGGGAAGGAGGTGTTTACTGCAAAACCCAATCAGAAAGTTAGGTTATATCAAGTCTACACAGCAGAAATGATGATCAAGAGATGTACCCCCTTTGGTGTTAAAAGCCTCTGTTGCACAAATTCTATGCAAACAGATTTTTGCTCTCTGGCCAGATTACTGACTAAACCTGACTAAACTTCTATCACTCTCTATCTTCATTTCCTCCCTTGCATCTCTCTCCCCCTTCCCTGAACAATTTATCTTTTTTACTTACCTCTTTTCCCCTTCACTGAAAATGTGTTTAATCCTTTCCTTTCCTCTCTTTTTTTTTACATTACTCTTACTTTCCTCACACTTCTCCTCCCTACACACCTTTCGCTAATTTTTGCTTCTCTGTAGTTTATTTATTTATAGGTAATAATATTAGTTCCTATTAGTAAATTGTTTTTACATGCAAATCTTTCCTTTTTTGACTTTACAATTATTCTGGAGTTTTTTTGCTTGTATTACACTTCAAATGCTGTATGTTTTTTATATATACTGTGGAGCTTTTCTCCCCGGGCCTCTACTGAAAATGGAAATATATCCAGCTAGACTAGCCCGGTCAACAAATGTAAAATAAATAAATAAATAAATAAATAGCAAAATTATAAGTTGCTCTTTGATTCCCCAGAGACAGTATTGCTTTATCTCTATAGGTATATAAATATAACTAAAATGATACCTTAAGATGTGTATCACTTCAGGAAAGAGTATGTCCTCATCCAGCAGTCTGCTAAATGGTTATTTAAAACAAGAAGTACATCAAGCAGTTCTTATGGAATGTCAAGAACTGCAAAGTACCATACTGAGTTCTAACTTCCCCAGATGTTGCTCTATTTGCTGCTGTGTTCTTTTCCTTGTACACTAAATAAACACATCACTGTGAAAGATGAGATCCCTTCTTTTATTTGTTATTGTAGAAGTATGCCTGATAGGTAGCACTTCCCCAAAGCTTATAGGTCATATAGCACTGTGATCCCACCTTACCTTAGTTTTTGTCATTGCTCAATGACAGCACTGAAAGATCTCAACTGTGTAAAGGCTTGCAAAGTACCATTCCTGGACAGATTAGATAGACCTACTTGGGCTACCTGTCTTTGCATGCTTTTCTCTTTATACCCATGTTTAAAAGTTGAGAGTCTATATTTATGGTAAATAGAGTATCAGGAATAAAGATATGTTTCTTTTCAGATATGTAACTCATTGACTTTATCACCAAGACAAGCAGAGTGAGTCTGGTTAGTGCAACTTTCTGCAGTAATGAGACCAACTATATTGTCAGCTTGGAAGTCCTAAGACAGTTATCATAAAATGGCATATTAAATTTCTTTTTTTTACTTTTTAATTTGGTTTTAAAACAATAAATAAAAACTCAATTATAGAACAAACAAATAACAATTTTATAGGTCCACAGCTGATCAATACATCAAAGTTACACATCAACAACAATTAATATTTTTCAAGCAAGTCTTTAAGTTTAAGCCAAAATTTATATGAATGTATAATATTAGAAGTTCTCATCTTTATAGTAGGCAATTCACTACTGCAAACAATGTTTGCCATATTAATAAATTCAGCACTAGAGGGGGTAACTTTTCCTTTCCAATTTTTAAGAATTACTTTTCTGGATATAGCAAGAATAGACCAAGGAAGAGACAGTTGGGTATTTAGAATTATCTCTGGAATTGGGGCATTAAATTAAACTAAATATTTAGAAATGTTACATCTAGCTGACAATAGAGCTTGAATACAGTTATTAATTTATTTCCAAAAAAGAGTGATGACTTAACATTTATATACCATGTGCATCCAGTTGGCTATTATTTTGGTATGACATCTCCAGCATTTAATTATATTTGATTTATACATAACTGTAATTTTGTTAAGAGTGACAAAAGCTCTGTGTAAAAATTTCCAAGTGAAAATTTTCCAGTATAATAAAGATGTAGTTTTATCTGCAGATTATAATATTAGTTTCTTGTATTCTTCATAGAAGTTTTCATGGTTACTTTTTGAGGAGTAGCTCGAATAGGAATTGTCTAAATATGTGAAATCTAACTTACAAATTTTATAAATTTGTGACAAATATGATTAATTTGTCATTGCATCATTACTGATATTTATTAAGAGTTCCAATAATTTG